>NW_027478892.1:300000-398096 GCF_051014685.1 Ptiloglossa arizonensis | reverse complement strand
GAAACTCGCCCGATTACAACGGTGTGCGTACTTTTCCCCTGGGCCGTTCTAGTTATTCGTTTCGAGCATAAAACTGCGAAAATTTTGAGTTTCTAAAGCGTTTCTTACCTCCAAACTGCCATATCTCGCGAACGGATTGACCAATCCGCATGATTTCTGTTGCATCTGAAAGTAGAAACTCGCCCAATTACAACGGTATGCGCACTTTTCCCCTGGGCCGTTCTAGTTATTCGTTTCGAGCATCAGAACTGCGAAAATTTTGAGTTTCTCAAGCGTTTCTTACCTCCAAACTGCCATATCTCGCGAACGGATTGACCAATCCGCAAGATTTCTATTGCGTTTGAAAGTAGAAACTCGCCCGATTACAACGGTGTGCGTACTTTTCCCCTGGGCCGTTCTAGTTATTCGTTTCGAGCATAAAACTGCGAAAATTTTGAGTTTCTAAAGCGTTTCTTACCTCCAAACTGCCATATCTCGCGAACGGATTGACCAATCCGCATGATTTCTGTTGCATCTGAAAGTAGAAACTCGCCCAATTACAACGGTTTGGCACTTTTCCCCTAGGCCGTTCTAGTTATTCGTTTCGAGCATCAGAACTGCGAAAATTTTGAGTTTCTCAAGTGGTTCTTACCTCCAAACTGCCACATCTCGCGAACGGATTGACCAATCCGCAAAATTTCTGTTGCGTTTGAAAGTAGAAACTCGCCCGATTACAACGGTGTGCGCACTTTTCCCCTGGGCCGTTCTAGTTATTCGTTTCGAGTATCAGAACTGCGAAAATTTTGAGTTTCTCAAGCGTTTCTTACCTCCAAACTGCCATATCTCGCGAACGGATTGACCAATCCGCAAAATTTCTGTTGCTTCTGAAAGTAGAAACTCGCCCGATTACAACGGTGTGCGCACTTTTCCCCTGGGCCGTTCTAGTTATTCGTTTCGAGCATAAAACTGCGAAAATTTTGAGTTTCTAAAGCGTTTCTTACCTCCAAACTGCCATATCTCGCGATCGGATTGACCAATCCGCATGATTTCTGTTGCATCTGAAAGTAGAAACTCGCCCAATTACAACGGTTTGGCACTTTTCCCCTAGGCCGTTCTAGTTATTCGTTTCGAGCATCAGAACTGCGAAAATTTTGAGTTTCTCAAGTGGTTCTTACCTCCAAACTGCCACATCTCGCGAACGGATTGACCAATCCGCAAAATTTCTGTTGCGTTTGAAAGTAGAAACTCGCCCGATTACAACGGTGTGCGCACTTTTCCCCTGGGCCGTTCTAGTTATTCGTTTCGAGCATCAGAACTGCGAAAATTTTGAGTTTCTCAAGCGTTTCTTACCTCCAAACTGCCATATCTCGCGAACGGATTGACCAATCCGCAAAATTTCTGTTGCTTCTGAAAGTAGAAACTCGCGCGATTACAACGGCATGCGCATTTTTCCCCTAGGCCGTTCTAGTTATTCGTTTCGAGCATCAGAACTGCGAAAATTTTGAGTTTCTCAAGCGTTTCTTACCTCCAAACTGCCATATCTCGCGAACGGATTGACCAATCCGCAAAATTTCTGTTGCATTTGAAAGTAGAAACTCGCCCAATTACAACGGTTTGCGCACTTTTCCCCTAGGCCGTTCTAGTTATTCGTTTCGAGCATCAGAACTGCGAAAATTTTGAGTTTCTCAAGCGTTTCTTACCTCCAAACTGCCATATCTCGCGAACGGATAGACCAATCCGCATGATTTCTGTTGCATCTGAAAGTAGAATCTCGCCCGATTACAACGGTATGCGTACTTCTCCCCTAGGCCGTTCTAGTCACTCGTTTCGAGCATCAGAACTGCGAAAATTTTGAGTTTCTCAAGCGTTTCTTGCCTCCAAACTGCCATATCTCGCGAACGGATTGACCAATCCGCAAAATTTCTGTTGCTTCTGAAAGTAGAAACTCGCCCGATTACAACGGTGTGCGCACTTTTCCCCTGGGCCGTTCTAGTTATTCGTTTCGAGCATAAAACTGCGAAAATTTTGAGTTTCTAAAGCGTTTCTTACCTCCAAACTGCCATATCTCGCGAACGGATTGACCAATCCGCATGATTTCTGTTGCATCTGAAAGTAGAAACTCGCCCAATTACAACGGTTTGGCACTTTTCCCCTAGGCCGTTCTAGTTATTCGTTTCGAGCATCAGAACTGCGAAAATTTTGAGTTTCTCAAGTGGTTCTTACCTCCAAACTGCCACATCTCGCGAACGGATTGACCAATCCGCAAAATTTCTGTTGCGTTTGAAAGTAGAAACTCGCCCGATTACAACGGTGTGCGCACTTTTCCCCTGGGCCGTTCTAGTTATTCGTTTCGAGCATCAGAACTGCGAAAATTTTGAGTTTCTCAAGCGTTTCTTACCTCCAAACTGCCATATCTCGCGAACGGATTGACCAATCCGCAAAATTTCTGTTGCTTCTGAAAGTAGAAACTCGCCCGATTACAACGGCATGCGCATTTTTCCCCTAGGCCGTTCTAGTTATTCGTTTCGAGCATCAGAACTGCGAAAATTTTGAGTTTCTCAAGCGTTTCTTACCTCCAAACTGCCATATCTCGCGAACGGATTGACCAATCCGCAAAATTTCTGTTGCATCTGAAAGTAGAAACTCGCCCGATTACAACGGCATGCGCATTTTTCCCCTAGGCCGTTCTAGTTATTCGTTTCGAGCATCAGAACTGCGAAAATTTTGAGTTTCTCAAGCGTTTCTTACCTCCAAACTGCCATATCTCGCGAACGGATTGACCAATCCGCAAAATTTCTGTTGCATCTGAAAGTAGAAACTCGCCCGATTACAACGGTGTGCGCACTTTTCCCCTGGGCCGTTCTAGTTATTCGTTTCGAGCATAAAACTGCGAAAATTTTGAGTTTCTAAAGCGTTTCTTACCTCCAAACTGCCATATCTCGCGATCGGATTGACCAATCCGCATGATTTCTGTTGCATCTGAAAGTAGAAACTCGCCCAATTACAACGGTTTGGCACTTTTCCCCTAGGCCGTTCTAGTTATTCGTTTCGAGCATCAGAACTGCGAAAATTTTGAGTTTCTCAAGTGGTTCTTACCTCCAAACTGCCACATCTCGCGAACGGATTGACCAATCCGCAAAATTTCTGTTGCGTTTGAAAGTAGAAACTCGCCCGATTACAACGGTGTGCGCACTTTTCCCCTGGGCCGTTCTAGTTATTCGTTTCGAGCATCAGAACTGCGAAAATTTTGAGTTTCTCAAGCGTTTCTTACCTCCAAACTGCCATATCTCGCGAACGGATTGACCAATCCGCAAAATTTCTGTTGCTTCTGAAAGTAGAAACTCGCGCGATTACAACGGCATGCGCATTTTTCCCCTAGGCCGTTCTAGTTATTCGTTTCGAGCATCAGAACTGCGAAAATTTTGAGTTTCTCAAGCGTTTCTTACCTCCAAACTGCCATATCTCGCGAACGGATTGACCAATCCGCAAAATTTCTGTTGCATTTGAAAGTAGAAACTCGCCCAATTACAACGGTTTGCGCACTTTTCCCCTGGGCCGTTCTAGTTATTCGTTTCGAGTATCAGAACTGCGAAAATTTTGAGTTTCTCAAGCGTTTCTTACCTCCAAACTGCCATATCTCGCGAACGGATTGACCAATCCGCAAAATTTCTGTTGCTTCTGAAAGTAGAAACTCGCCCGATTACAACGGTGTGCGCACTTTTCCCCTGGGCCGTTCTAGTTATTCGTTTCGAGCATAAAACTGCGAAAATTTTGAGTTTCTAAAGCGTTTCTTACCTCCAAACTGCCATATCTCGCGATCGGATTGACCAATCCGCATGATTTCTGTTGCATCTGAAAGTAGAAACTCGCCCAATTACAACGGTTTGGCACTTTTCCCCTAGGCCGTTCTAGTTATTCGTTTCGAGCATCAGAACTGCGAAAATTTTGAGTTTCTCAAGTGGTTCTTACCTCCAAACTGCCACATCTCGCGAACGGATTGACCAATCCGCAAAATTTCTGTTGCGTTTGAAAGTAGAAACTTTCCCGATTACAACGGTGTGCGCACTTTTCCCCTGGGCCGTTCTAGTTATTCGTTTCGAGCATCAGAACTGCGAAAATTTTGAGTTTCTCAAGCGTTTCTTACCTCCAAACTGCCATATCTCGCGAACGGATTGACCAATCCGCAAAATTTCTGTTGTTTCTGAAAGTAGAAACTCGCGCGATTACAACGGCATGCGCATTTTTCCCCTAGGCCGTTCTAGTTATTCGTTTCGAGCATCAGAACTGCGAAAATTTTGAGTTTCTCAAGCGTTTCTTACCTCCAAACTGCCATATCTCGCGAACGGATTGACCAATCCGCAAAATTTCTGTTGCATTTGAAAGTAGAAACTCGCCCAATTACAACGGTTTGCGCACTTTTCCCCTAGGCCGTTCTAGTTATTCGTTTCGAGCATCAGAACTGCGAAAATTTTGAGTTTCTCAAGCGTTTCTTACCTCCAAACTGCCATATCTCGCGAACGGATAGACCAATCCGCATGATTTCTGTTGCATCTGAAAGTAGAATCTCGCCCGATTACAACGGTATGCGTACTTCTCCCCTAGGCCGTTCTAGTCACTCGTTTCGAGCATCAGAACTGCGAAAATTTTGAGTTTCTCAAGCGTTTCTTGCCTCCAAACTGCCATATCTCGCGAACGGATTGACCAATCCGCAAAATTTCTGTTGCTTCTGAAAGTAGAAACTCGCCCGATTACAACGGTGTGCGCACTTTTCCCCTGGGCCGTTCTAGTTATTCGTTTCGAGCATAAAACTGCGAAAATTTTGAGTTTCTAAAGCGTTTCTTACCTCCAAACTGCCATATCTCGCGAACGGATTGACCAATCCGCATGATTTCTGTTGCATCTGAAAGTAGAAACTCGCCCAATTACAACGGTTTGGCACTTTTCCCCTAGGCCGTTCTAGTTATTCGTTTCGAGCATCAGAACTGCGAAAATTTTGAGTTTCTCAAGTGGTTCTTACATCCAAACTGCCACATCTCGCGAACGGATTGACCAATCCGCAAAATTTCTGTTGCGTTTGAAAGTAGAAACTCGCCCGATTACAACGGTGTGCGCACTTTTCCCCTGGGCCGTTCTAGTTATTCGTTTCGAGCATCAGAACTGCGAAAATTTTGAGTTTCTCAAGCGTTTCTTACCTCCAAACTGCCATATCTCGCGAACGGATTGACCAATCCGCAAAATTTCTGTTGCTTCTGAAAGTAGAAACTCGCCCGATTACAACGGCATGCGCATTTTTCCCCTAGGCCGTTCTAGTTATTCGTTTCGAGCATCAGAACTGCGAAAATTTTGAGTTTCTCAAGCGTTTCTTACCTCCAAACTGCCATATCTCGCGAACGGATTGACCAATCCGCAAAATTTCTGTTGCATCTGAAAGTAGAAACTCGCCCGATTACAACGGTATGCGCACTTTTCCCCTGGGCCGTTCTAGTTATTCGTTTCGAGCATCAGAACTGCGAAAATTTTGAGTTTCTCAAGCGTTTCTTACCTCCAAACTGCCATATCTCGCGAACGGATTGACCAATCCGCAAGATTTCTATTGCGTTTGAAAGTAGAAACTCGCCCGATTACAACGGTGTGCGTACTTTTCCCCTGGGCCGTTCTAGTTATTCGTTTCGAGCATAAAACTGCGAAAATTTTGAGTTTCTAAAGCGTTTCTTACCTCCAAACTGCCATATCTCGCGAACGGATTGACCAATCCGCATGATTTCTGTTGCATCTGAAAGTAGAAACTCGCCCAATTACAACGGTATGCGCACTTTTCCCCTGGGCCGTTCTAGTTATTCGTTTCGAGCATCAGAACTGCGAAAATTTTGAGTTTCTCAAGCGTTTCTTACCTCCAAACTGCCATATCTCGCGAACGGATTGACCAATCCGCAAAATTTCTGTTGCGTTTGAAAGTAGAAACTCGCCCGATTACAACGGTGTGCGCACTTTTCCCCTGGGCCGTTCTAGTTATTCGTTTCGAGTATCAGAACTGCGAAAATTTTGAGTTTCTCAAGCGTTTCTTACCTCCAAACTGCCATATCTCGCGAACGGATTGACCAATCCGCAAAATTTCTGTTGCTTCTGAAAGTAGAAACTCGCCCGATTACAACGGTGTGCGCACTTTTCCCCTGGGCCGTTCTAGTTATTCGTTTCGAGCATAAAACTGCGAAAATTTTGAGTTTCTAAAGCGTTTCTTACCTCCAAACTGCCATATCTCGCGATCGGATTGACCAATCCGCATGATTTCTGTTGCATCTGAAAGTAGAAACTCGCCCAATTACAACGGTTTGGCACTTTTCCCCTAGGCCGTTCTAGTTATTCGTTTCGAGCATCAGAACTGCGAAAATTTTGAGTTTCTCAAGTGGTTCTTACCTCCAAACTGCCACATCTCGCGAACGGATTGACCAATCCGCAAAATTTCTGTTGCGTTTGAAAGTAGAAACTCGCCCGATTACAACGGTGTGCGCACTTTTCCCCTGGGCCGTTCTAGTTATTCGTTTCGAGCATCAGAACTGCGAAAATTTTGAGTTTCTCAAGCGTTTCTTACCTCCAAACTGCCATATCTCGCGAACGGATTGACCAATCCGCAAAATTTCTGTTGCTTCTGAAAGTAGAAACTCGCCCGATTACAACGGTGTGCGCACTTTTCCCCTGGGCCGTTCTAGTTATTCGTTTCGAGCATAAAACTGCGAAAATTTTGAGTTTCTAAAGCGTTTCTTACCTCCAAACTGCCATATCTCGCGAACGGATTGACCAATCCGCATGATTTCTGTTGCATCTGAAAGTAGAAACTCGCCCAATTACAACGGTTTGGCACTTTTCCCCTAGGCCGTTCTAGTTATTCGTTTCGAGCATCAGAACTGCGAAAATTTTGAGTTTCTCAAGTGGTTCTTACCTCCAAACTGCCACATCTCGCGAACGGATTGACCAATCCGCAAAATTTCTGTTGCGTTTGAAAGTAGAAACTCGCCCGATTACAACGGTGTGCGCACTTTTCCCCTGGGCCGTTCTAGTTATTCGTTTCGAGCATCAGAACTGCGAAAATTTTGAGTTTCTCAAGCGTTTCTTACCTCCAAACTGCCATATCTCGCGAACGGATTGACCAATCCGCAAAATTTCTGTTGCTTCTGAAAGTAGAAACTCGCCCGATTACAACGGCATGCGCATTTTTCCCCTAGGCCGTTCTAGTTATTCGTTTCGAGCATCAGAACTGCGAAAATTTTGAGTTTCTCAAGCGTTTCTTACCTCCAAACTGCCATATCTCGCGAACGGATTGACCAATCCGCAAAATTTCTGTTGCATCTGAAAGTAGAAACTCGCCCGATTACAACGGTATGCGCACTTTTCCCCTGGGCCGTTCTAGTTATTCGTTTCGAGCATCAGAACTGCGAAAATTTTGAGTTTCTCAAGCGTTTCTTACCTCCAAACTGCCATATCTCGCGAACGGATTGACCAATCCGCAAGATTTCTATTGCGTTTGAAAGTAGAAACTCGCCCGATTACAACGGTGTGCGTACTTTTCCCCTGGGCCGTTCTAGTTATTCGTTTCGAGCATAAAACTGCGAAAATTTTGAGTTTCTAAAGCGTTTCTTACCTCCAAACTGCCATATCTCGCGAACGGATTGACCAATCCGCATGATTTCTGTTGCATCTGAAAGTAGAAACTCGCCCAATTACAACGGTATGCGCACTTTTCCCCTGGGCCGTTCTAGTTATTCGTTTCGAGCATCAGAACTGCGAAAATTTTGAGTTTCTCAAGCGTTTCTTACCTCCAAACTGCCATATCTCGCGAACGGATTGACCAATCCGCAAGATTTCTATTGCGTTTGAAAGTAGAAACTCGCCCGATTACAACGGTGTGCGTACTTTTCCCCTGGGCCGTTCTAGTTATTCGTTTCGAGCATAAAACTGCGAAAATTTTGAGTTTCTAAAGCGTTTCTTACCTCCAAACTGCCATATCTCGCGAACGGATTGACCAATCCGCATGATTTCTGTTGCATCTGAAAGTAGAAACTCGCCCAATTACAACGGTTTGGCACTTTTCCCCTAGGCCGTTCTAGTTATTCGTTTCGAGCATCAGAACTGCGAAAATTTTGAGTTTCTCAAGTGGTTCTTACCTCCAAACTGCCACATCTCGCGAACGGATTGACCAATCCGCAAAATTTCTGTTGCGTTTGAAAGTAGAAACTCGCCCGATTACAACGGTGTGCGCACTTTTCCCCTGGGCCGTTCTAGTTATTCGTTTCGAGTATCAGAACTGCGAAAATTTTGAGTTTCTCAAGCGTTTCTTACCTCCAAACTGCCATATCTCGCGAACGGATTGACCAATCCGCAAAATTTCTGTTGCTTCTGAAAGTAGAAACTCGCCCGATTACAACGGTGTGCGCACTTTTCCCCTGGGCCGTTCTAGTTATTCGTTTCGAGCATAAAACTGCGAAAATTTTGAGTTTCTAAAGCGTTTCTTACCTCCAAACTGCCATATCTCGCGATCGGATTGACCAATCCGCATGATTTCTGTTGCATCTGAAAGTAGAAACTCGCCCAATTACAACGGTTTGGCACTTTTCCCCTAGGCCGTTCTAGTTATTCGTTTCGAGCATCAGAACTGCGAAAATTTTGAGTTTCTCAAGTGGTTCTTACCTCCAAACTGCCACATCTCGCGAACGGATTGACCAATCCGCAAAATTTCTGTTGCGTTTGAAAGTAGAAACTCGCCCGATTACAACGGTGTGCGCACTTTTCCCCTGGGCCGTTCTAGTTATTCGTTTCGAGCATCAGAACTGCGAAAATTTTGAGTTTCTCAAGCGTTTCTTACCTCCAAACTGCCATATCTCGCGAACGGATTGACCAATCCGCAAAATTTCTGTTGCTTCTGAAAGTAGAAACTCGCGCGATTACAACGGCATGCGCATTTTTCCCCTAGGCCGTTCTAGTTATTCGTTTCGAGCATCAGAACTGCGAAAATTTTGAGTTTCTCAAGCGTTTCTTACCTCCAAACTGCCATATCTCGCGAACGGATTGACCAATCCGCAAAATTTCTGTTGCATTTGAAAGTAGAAACTCGCCCAATTACAATGGTTTGCGCACTTTTCCCCTAGGCCGTTCTAGTTATTCGTTTCGAGCATCAGAACTGCGAAAATTTTGAGTTTCTCAAGCGTTTCTTACCTCCAAACTGCCATATCTCGCGAACGGATAGACCAATCCGCATGATTTCTGTTGCATCTGAAAGTAGAATCTCGCCCGATTACAACGGTATGCGTACTTCTCCCCTAGGCCGTTCTAGTCACTCGTTTCGAGCATCAGAACTGCGAAAATTTTGAGTTTCTCAAGCGTTTCTTGCCTCCAAACTGCCATATCTCGCGAACGGATTGACCAATCCGCAAAATTTCTGTTGCTTCTGAAAGTAGAAACTCGCCCGATTACAACGGTGTGCGCACTTTTCCCCTGGGCCGTTCTAGTTATTCGTTTCGAGCATAAAACTGCGAAAATTTTGAGTTTCTAAAGCGTTTCTTACCTCCAAACTGCCATATCTCGCGAACGGATTGACCAATCCGCATGATTTCTGTTGCATCTGAAAGTAGAAACTCGCCCAATTACAACGGTTTGGCACTTTTCCCCTAGGCCGTTCTAGTTATTCGTTTCGAGCATCAGAACTGCGAAAATTTTGAGTTTCTCAAGTGGTTCTTACCTCCAAACTGCCACATCTCGCGAACGGATTGACCAATCCGCAAAATTTCTGTTGCGTTTGAAAGTAGAAACTCGCCCGATTACAACGGTGTGCGCACTTTTCCCCTGGGCCGTTCTAGTTATTCGTTTCGAGCATCAGAACTGCGAAAATTTTGAGTTTCTCAAGCGTTTCTTACCTCCAAACTGCCATATCTCGCGAACGGATTGACCAATCCGCAAAATTTCTGTTGCTTCTGAAAGTAGAAACTCGCCCGATTACAACGGCATGCGCATTTTTCCCCTAGGCCGTTCTAGTTATTCGTTTCGAGCATCAGAACTGCGAAAATTTTGAGTTTCTCAAGCGTTTCTTACCTCCAAACTGCCATATCTCGCGAACGGATTGACCAATCCGCAAAATTTCTGTTGCATCTGAAAGTAGAAACTCGCCCGATTACAACGGCATGCGCATTTTTCCCCTAGGCCGTTCTAGTTATTCGTTTCGAGCATCAGAACTGCGAAAATTTTGAGTTTCTCAAGCGTTTCTTACCTCCAAACTGCCATATCTCGCGAACGGATTGACCAATCCGCAAAATTTCTGTTGCATCTGAAAGTAGAAACTCGCCCGATTACAACGGTGTGCGCACTTTTCCCCTGGGCCGTTCTAGTTATTCGTTTCGAGCATAAAACTGCGAAAATTTTGAGTTTCTAAAGCGTTTCTTACCTCCAAACTGCCATATCTCGCGATCGGATTGACCAATCCGCATGATTTCTGTTGCATCTGAAAGTAGAAACTCGCCCAATTACAACGGTTTGGCACTTTTCCCCTAGGCCGTTCTAGTTATTCGTTTCGAGCATCAGAACTGCGAAAATTTTGAGTTTCTCAAGTGGTTCTTACCTCCAAACTGCCACATCTCGCGAACGGATTGACCAATCCGCAAAATTTCTGTTGCGTTTGAAAGTAGAAACTCGCCCGATTACAACGGTGTGCGCACTTTTCCCCTGGGCCGTTCTAGTTATTCGTTTCGAGCATCAGAACTGCGAAAATTTTGAGTTTCTCAAGCGTTTCTTACCTCCAAACTGCCATATCTCGCGAACGGATTGACCAATCCGCAAAATTTCTGTTGCTTCTGAAAGTAGAAACTCGCGCGATTACAACGGCATGCGCATTTTTCCCCTAGGCCGTTCTAGTTATTCGTTTCGAGCATCAGAACTGCGAAAATTTTGAGTTTCTCAAGCGTTTCTTACCTCCAAACTGCCATATCTCGCGAACGGATTGACCAATCCGCAAAATTTCTGTTGCATTTGAAAGTAGAAACTCGCCCAATTACAACGGTTTGCGCACTTTTCCCCTGGGCCGTTCTAGTTATTCGTTTCGAGTATCAGAACTGCGAAAATTTTGAGTTTCTCAAGCGTTTCTTACCTCCAAACTGCCATATCTCGCGAACGGATTGACCAATCCGCAAAATTTCTGTTGCTTCTGAAAGTAGAAACTCGCCCGATTACAACGGTGTGCGCACTTTTCCCCTGGGCCGTTCTAGTTATTCGTTTCGAGCATAAAACTGCGAAAATTTTGAGTTTCTAAAGCGTTTCTTACCTCCAAACTGCCATATCTCGCGATCGGATTGACCAATCCGCATGATTTCTGTTGCATCTGAAAGTAGAAACTCGCCCAATTACAACGGTTTGGCACTTTTCCCCTAGGCCGTTCTAGTTATTCGTTTCGAGCATCAGAACTGCGAAAATTTTGAGTTTCTCAAGTGGTTCTTACCTCCAAACTGCCACATCTCGCGAACGGATTGACCAATCCGCAAAATTTCTGTTGCGTTTGAAAGTAGAAACTCGCCCGATTACAACGGTGTGCGCACTTTTCCCCTGGGCCGTTCTAGTTATTCGTTTCGAGCATCAGAACTGCGAAAATTTTGAGTTTCTCAAGCGTTTCTTACCTCCAAACTGCCATATCTCGCGAACGGATTGACCAATCCGCAAAATTTCTGTTGCTTCTGAAAGTAGAAACTCGCGCGATTACAACGGCATGCGCATTTTTCCCCTAGGCCGTTCTAGTTATTCGTTTCGAGCATCAGAACTGCGAAAATTTTGAGTTTCTCAAGCGTTTCTTACCTCCAAACTGCCATATCTCGCGAACGGATTGACCAATCCGCAAAATTTCTGTTGCATTTGAAAGTAGAAACTCGCCCAATTACAACGGTTTGCGCACTTTTCCCCTAGGCCGTTCTAGTTATTCGTTTCGAGCATCAGAACTGCGAAAATTTTGAGTTTCTCAAGCGTTTCTTACCTCCAAACTGCCATATCTCGCGAACGGATAGACCAATCCGCATGATTTCTGTTGCATCTGAAAGTAGAATCTCGCCCGATTACAACGGTATGCGTACTTCTCCCCTAGGCCGTTCTAGTCACTCGTTTCGAGCATCAGAACTGCGAAAATTTTGAGTTTCTCAAGCGTTTCTTGCCTCCAAACTGCCATATCTCGCGAACGGATTGACCAATCCGCAAAATTTCTGTTGCTTCTGAAAGTAGAAACTCGCCCGATTACAACGGTGTGCGCACTTTTCCCCTGGGCCGTTCTAGTTATTCGTTTCGAGCATAAAACTGCGAAAATTTTGAGTTTCTAAAGCGTTTCTTACCTCCAAACTGCCATATCTCGCGAACGGATTGACCAATCCGCATGATTTCTGTTGCATCTGAAAGTAGAAACTCGCCCAATTACAACGGTTTGGCACTTTTCCCCTAGGCCGTTCTAGTTATTCGTTTCGAGCATCAGAACTGCGAAAATTTTGAGTTTCTCAAGTGGTTCTTACCTCCAAACTGCCACATCTCGCGAACGGATTGACCAATCCGCAAAATTTCTGTTGCGTTTGAAAGTAGAAACTCGCCCGATTACAACGGTGTGCGCACTTTTCCCCTGGGCCGTTCTAGTTATTCGTTTCGAGCATCAGAACTGCGAAAATTTTGAGTTTCTCAAGCGTTTCTTACCTCCAAACTGCCATATCTCGCGAACGGATTGACCAATCCGCTAAATTTCTGTTGCTTCTGAAAGTAGAAACTCGCCCGATTACAACGGCATGCGCATTTTTCCCCTAGGCCGTTCTAGTTATTCGTTTCGAGCATCAGAACTGCGAAAATTTTGAGTTTCTCAAGCGTTTCTTACCTCCAAACTGCCATATCTCGCGAACGGATTGACCAATCCGCAAAATTTCTGTTGCATCTGAAAGTAGAAACTCGCCCGATTACAACGGTATGCGCACTTTTCCCCTGGGCCGTTCTAGTTATTCGTTTCGAGCATCAGAACTGCGAAAATTTTGAGTTTCTCAAGCGTTTCTTACCTCCAAACTGCCATATCTCGCGAACGGATTGACCAATCCGCAAGATTTCTATTGCGTTTGAAAGTAGAAACTCGCCCGATTACAACGGTGTGCGTACTTTTCCCCTGGGCCGTTCTAGTTATTCGTTTCGAGCATAAAACTGCGAAAATTTTGAGTTTCTAAAGCGTTTCTTACCTCCAAACTGCCATATCTCGCGAACGGATTGACCAATCCGCATGATTTCTGTTGCATCTGAAAGTAGAAACTCGCCCAATTACAACGGTATGCGCACTTTTCCCCTGGGCCGTTCTAGTTATTCGTTTCGAGCATCAGAACTGCGAAAATTTTGAGTTTCTCAAGCGTTTCTTACCTCCAAACTGCCATATCTCGCGAACGGATTGACCAATCCGCAAAATTTCTGTTGCGTTTGAAAGTAGAAACTCGCCCGATTACAACGGTGTGCGCACTTTTCCCCTGGGCCGTTCTAGTTATTCGTTTCGAGTATCAGAACTGCGAAAATTTTGAGTTTCTCAAGCGTTTCTTACCTCCAAACTGCCATATCTCGCGAACGGATTGACCAATCCGCAAAATTTCTGTTGCTTCTGAAAGTAGAAACTCGCCCGATTACAACGGTGTGCGCACTTTTCCCCTGGGCCGTTCTAGTTATTCGTTTCGAGCATAAAACTGCGAAAATTTTGAGTTTCTAAAGCGTTTCTTACCTCCAAACTGCCATATCTCGCGATCGGATTGACCAATCCGCATGATTTCTGTTGCATCTGAAAGTAGAAACTCGCCCAATTACAACGGTTTGGCACTTTTCCCCTAGGCCGTTCTAGTTATTCGTTTCGAGCATCAGAACTGCGAAAATTTTGAGTTTCTCAAGTGGTTCTTACCTCCAAACTGCCACATCTCGCGAACGGATTGACCAATCCGCAAAATTTCTGTTGCGTTTGAAAGTAGAAACTCGCCCGATTACAACGGTGTGCGCACTTTTCCCCTGGGCCGTTCTAGTTATTCGTTTCGAGCATCAGAACTGCGAAAATTTTGAGTTTCTCAAGCGTTTCTTACCTCCAAACTGCCATATCTCGCGAACGGATTGACCAATCCGCAAAATTTCTGTTGCTTCTGAAAGTAGAAACTCGCGCGATTACAACGGCATGCGCATTTTTCCCCTAGGCCGTTCTAGTTATTCGTTTCGAGCATCAGAACTGCGAAAATTTTGAGTTTCTCAAGCGTTTCTTACCTCCAAACTGCCATATCTCGCGAACGGATTGACCAATCCGCAAAATTTCTGTTGCATCTGAAAGTAGAAACTCGCCCGATTACAACGGTATGCGCACTTTTCCCCTGGGCCGTTCTAGTTATTCGTTTCGAGCATCAGAACTGCGAAAATTTTGAGTTTCTGAAGCGTTTCTTACCTCCAAACTGCCATATCTCGCGAACGGATTGACCAATCCGCAAGATTTCTATTGCGTTTGAAAGTAGAAACTCGCCCGATTACAACGGTGTGCGCACTTTTCCCCTGGGCCGTTCTAGTTATTCGTTTCGAGCATAAAACTGCGAAAATTTTGAGTTTCTAAAGCGTTTCTTACCTCCAAACTGGCATATCTCGCGAACGGATTGACCAATCCGCATGATTTCTGTTGCATCTGAAAGTAGAAACTCGCCCGATTACAACGGTTTGCGCACTTTTCCCCTGGGCCGTTCTAGTTATTCGTTTCGAGCATAAAACTGCGAAAATTTTGAGTTTCTCAAGCGTTTCTTACCTCCAAACTGCCATATCTCGCGAACGGATTGACCAATCCGCAAAATTTCTGTTGCTTCTGAAAGTAGAAACTCGCCCGATTACAACGGTGTGCGCACTTTTCCCCTGGGCCGTTCTAGTTATTCGTTTCGAGCATAAAACTGCGAAAATTTTGAGTTTCTAAAGCGTTTCTTACCTCCAAACTGCCATATCTCGCGAACGGATTGACCAATCCGCATGATTTCTGTTGCATCTGAAAGTAGAAACTCGCCCAATTACAACGGTTTGGCACTTTTCCCCTAGGCCGTTCTAGTTATTCGTTTCGAGCATCAGAACTGCGAAAATTTTGAGTTTCTCAAGTGGTTCTTACCTCCAAACTGCCACATCTCGCGAACGGATTGACCAATCCGCAAAATTTCTGTTGCGTTTGAAAGTAGAAACTCGCCCGATTACAACGGTGTGCGCACTTTTCCCCTGGGCCGTTCTAGTTATTCGTTTCGAGTATCAGAACTGCGAAAATTTTGAGTTTCTCAAGCGTTTCTTACCTCCAAACTGCCATATCTCGCGAACGGATTGACCAATCCGCAAAATTTCTGTTGCTTCTGAAAGTAGAAACTCGCCCGATTACAACGGCATGCGCATTTTTCCCCTAGGCCGTTCTAGTTATTCGTTTCGAGCATCAGAACTGCGAAAATTTTGAGTTTCTCAAGCGTTTCTTACCTCCAAACTGCCATATCTCGCGAACGGATTGACCAATCCGCAAAATTTCTGTTGCATCTGAAAGTAGAAACTCGCCCGATTACAACGGTATGCGCACTTTTCCCCTGGGCCGTTCTAGTTATTCGTTTCGAGCATCAGAACTGCGAAAATTTTGAGTTTCTCAAGCGTTTCTTACCTCCAAACTGCCATATCTCGCGAACGGATTGACCAATCCGCATGATTTCTGTTGCATTTGAAAGTAGAAACTCGCCCCATTACAACGGTTTGGCACTTCTCCCCTAGGCCGTTCTAGTCATTCGTTTCGAGCATCAGAACTGCGAAAATTTTGAGTTTCTCAAGCGTTTCTTACCTCCAAACTGCCATATCTCGCGAACGGATTGACCAATCCGCAAAATTTCTGTTGCATTTGAAAGTAGAAACTCGCCCAATTACAACGGTTTGCGCACTTTTCCCCTAGGCCGTTCTAGTTATTCGTTTCGAGCATCAGAACTGCGAAAATTTTGAGTTTCTCAAGCGTTTCTTACATCCAAACGGCCATATCTCGCGAACGGATAGACCAATCCGCATGATTTCTGTTGCATCTGAAAGTAGAATCTCGCCCGATTACAACGGTATGCGTACTTCTCCCCTAGGCCGTTCTAGTTATTCGTTTCGAGCATCAGAACTGCGCAAATTTTGAGTTTCTCAAGTGGTTCTTACCTCCAAACTGCCATATCTCGCGAACGGATTGACCAATCCACAATATTTCGGTTGCGTTTGAAAGTAGAAACTCGCCCGATTACAACGGTGTGCGCACTTTTCCCCTGGGCCGTTCTAGTTATTCGTTTCGAGCATCAGAACTGCGAAAATTTTGAGTTTCTCAAGCGTTTCTTACCTCCAAACTGCCATATCTCGCGAACGGATTGACCAATCCGCATGATTTCTGTTGCATCTGAAAGTAGAAACTCGCCCGATTACAACGGTATGCGTACTTCTCCCCTAGGCCGTTCTAGTCATTCGTTTCGAGCATCAGAACTGCGAAAATTTTGAGTTTCTCAAGCGTTTCTTACCTCCAAACTGCCATATCTCGCGAACGGATTGACCAATCCACAAAATTTCGGTTGCGTTTGAAAGTAGAAACTCGCCCGATTACAACGGTGTGCGCACTTTTCCCCTGGGCCGTTCTAGTTATTCGTTTCGAGCATCAGAACTGCGAAAATTTTGAGTTTCTCAAGCGTTTCTTACCTCCAAACTGCCATATCTCGCGAACGGATTGACCAATCCGCATGATTTCTGTTGCATCTGAAAGTAGAAACTCGCCCAATTACAACGGTTTGGCACTTCTCCCCTAGGCCGTTCTAGTCATTCGTTTCGAGCATCAGAACTGCGAAAATTTTGAGTTTCTCAAGCGTTTCTTACCTCCAAACTGCCATATCTCGCGAACGGATTGACCAATCCGCAAAATTTCTGTTGCATTTGAAAGTAGAAACTCGCCCAATTACAACGGTTTGCGCACTTTTCCCCTAGGCCGTTCTAGTCATTCGTTTCGAGCATCAGAACTGCGAAAATTTTGATTTTCTCCAGCGTTTCTTACCTCCAAACTGCCATATCTCGCGAACGGATTGACCATTCCGCAAAATTTCTGTTGCATTTGAAAGTAGAAACTCGCCTGATTACAACAGTATGTGTAGTTTTCCCCTAGACCGTTCCAGTTATTCGTTTCGAGCACCAGAACTGCGAAAATTTTGAGTTTCTCAATTGTTTCTTACCTCCAAACTGCCATATCTCGCGAACGGATTGACCAATCCGCAAAATTTCTGTTGCGTTTGAAAGTAGAAACTCGCCCGATTACAACGGTGTGCGCACTTTTCCCCTGGGCCGTTCTAGTCATTCGTTTCGAGCATCAGAACTGCGAAAATTTTGAGTTTCTCAAGCGTTTCTTACCTCCAAACTGCCATATCTCGCGAACGGATTGACCAATCCGCATGATTTCTGTTGCATCTGAAAGTAGAAACTCGCCCGATTACAACGGTATACGTACTTCTCCCCTAGGCCGTTCTAGTCATTCGTTTCGAGCATCAGAACTGCGAAAATTTTGAGTTTCTCAAGCGTTTCTTACCTCCAAACTGCCATATCTCGCGAACGGATTGACCAATCCGCAAAATTTCTGTTGCTTCTGAAAGTAGAAACTCGCCCGATTACAACGGCATGCGCACTTTTCCCCTGGGCCGTTCTAGTTATTCGTTTCGAGCATCAGAACTGCGAAAATTTTGAGTTTCTCAAGCGTTTCTTACCTCCAAACTGCCATATCTCGCGAACGGATTGACCAATCCGCAAAATTTCTGTTGCATCTGAAAGTAGAAACTCGCCCGATTACAACGGTATGTGTAGTTTTCCCCTAGGCCGTTCCAGTTATTCGTTTCGAGCATCAGAACTGCGTAAATTTTGAGTTTCTCAAGTGGTTCTTACATCCAAACTGCCATATCTCGCGAACGGATTGACCAATCCGCAAAATTTCGGTTGCGTTTGAAAGTAGAAACTCGCCCGATTACAACGGTGTGCGCACTTTTCCCCTGGGCCGTTCTAGTTATTCGTTTCGAGCATCAGAACTGCGAAAATTTTGAGTTTCTCAAGCGTTTCTTACCTCCAAACTGCCATATCTCGCGAACGGATTGACCAATCCGCAAAATTTCTGTTGCATTTGAAAGTAGAAACTCGCCCAATTACAACGGTTTGCGCACTTTTCCCCTAGGCCGTTCTAGTTATTCGTTTCGAGCATCAGAACTGCGAAAATTTTGAGTTTCTCAAGCGTTTCTTACATCCAAACGGCCATATCTCGCGAACGGATAGACCAATCCGCATGATTTCTGTTGCATCTGAAAGCAGAATCTCGCCCGATTACAACGGTATGCGTACTTCTCCCCTAGGCCGTTCTAGTCATTCGTTTCGAGCATCAGAACTGCGAAAATTTTGAGTTTCTCAAGCGTTTCTTACCTCCAAACTGCCATATCTCGCGAACTGATTGACCAATCCGCATAATTTCTGTTGCACCTGAAAGTAGAAACTCGCCCGATTACAACGGTATGTGTAGTTTTCCCCTAGGCCGCTCCAGTTATTCGTTTCGATCATCAGAACTGCGAAAATTTTGAGTTTCTCAAGCGCTTCTTACCTCCAAACTGCCATATCTCGCGAACGGATTGACCAATCCGCATAATTTCTGTTGCACCTGAAAGTAGAAACTCGCCCGATTACAACGGTATGTGTAGTTTTCCCCTAGGCCGTTCCAGTTATTCGTTTCGATCATCAGAACTGCGAAAATTTTGAGTTTCTCAAGCGTTTCTTACATCCAAACTGCCATATCTCGCGAACTGATTGACCAATCCGCATAATTTCTGTTGCACCTGAAAGTAGAAACTCGCCCGATTAAAACGGTATGCGCACTTTTCCCCTGGGCCGTTCTAGTTATTCGTTTCGAGTATAAAACTGCGAAAATTTTGAGTTTCTAAAGCGTTTCTTACCTCCAAACTGCCATATCTCGCGAACGGATTGACCAATCCGCATGATTTCTGTTGCATCTGAAAGTAGAAACTCGCCCGATTACAACGGTATGCGTACTTCTCCCCTAGGCCGTTCTAGTCATTCGTTTCGAGCATCAGAACTGCGAAAATTTTGAGTTTCTCAATTGTTTCTTACCTCCAAACTGCCATATCTCGCGAACGGATTGACCAATCCGCAAAATTTCTGTTGCGTTTGAAAGTAGAAACTCGCCCGATTACAACGGTGTGCGCACTTTTCCCCTGGGCCGTTCTAGTCATTCGTTTCGAGCATCAGAACTGCGAAAATTTTGAGTTTCTCAAGCGTTTCTTACCTCCAAACTGCCATATCTCGCGAACGGATTGACCAATCCGCAAAATTTCTGTGGCTTCTGAAAGTAGAAACTCGCCCGATTACAACGGCATGCGCACTTTTCCCCTAGGCCGTTCTAGTTATTCGTTTCGAGCATCAGAACTGCGAAAATTTTGAGTTTCTCAAGCGTTTCTTACATCCAAACGGCCATATCTCGCGAACTGATTGACCAATCCGCATAATTTCTGTTGCATCTGAAAGTAGAAACTCGCCCGATTACAACGGTATGCGTACTTCTCCCCTAGGCCGTTCTAGTCATCGTTTCGAGCATCAGAACTGCGAAAATTTGAGTTTCTCAATTGTTTCTTACCTCCAAACTGCCATATCTCGCGAACGGATTGACCAATCCGCATAATTTCTGTTGCACCTGAAAGTAGAAACTCGCCCGATTACAACGGTATGTGTAGTTTTCCCCTAGGCCGTTCCAGTTATTCGTTTCGATCATCAGAACTGCGAAAATTTTGAGTTTCTCAAGCGTTTCTTACCTCCAAACTGCCATATCTCGCGAACGGATTGACCAATCCGCATGATTTCTGTTGCATCTGAAAGTAGAAACTCGCCCGATTACAACGGTATGCGTACTTCTCCCCTAGGCCGTTCTAGTCATTCGTTTCGAGCATCAGAACTGCGAAAATTTTGAGTTTCTCAAGCGTTTCTTACCTCCAAACTGCCATATCTCGCGAACGGATTGACCAATCCGCAAAATTTCTGTTGCTTCTGAAAGTAGAAACTCGCCCGATTACAACGGCATGCGCACTTTTCCCCTGGGCCGTTCTAGTTATTCGTTTCGAGCATCAGAACTGCGAAAATTTTGAGTTTCTCAAGCGTTTCTTACCTCCAAACTGCCATATCTCGCGAACGGATTGACCAATCCGCAAAATTTCTGTTGCATTTGAAAGTAGAAACTCGCCTGATTACAACAGTATGTGTAGTTTTCCCCTAGAACGTTCCAGTTATTCGTTTCGAGCACCAGAAGTGCGAAAATTTTGAGTTTCTCAAGCGCTTCTTACCTCCAAACTGCCATATCTCGCGAACGGATTGACCAATCCGCAAAATTTCTGTTGCATTTGAAAGTAGAAACTCGCCTGATTACAACAGTATGTGTAGTTTTCTCCTAGACCGTTCCAGTTATTCGTTTCGAGCACCAGAACTGCGAAAATTTTGAGTTTCTCAAGCGTTTCTTACCTCCAAACTGCCATATCTCGCGAACGGATTGACCGATCCGCAAAATTTCTGTTGCATTTGAAAGTAGAAACTCGCCCGATTACAACGGCATGCGGACTTTTCCCCTAGGCCGTTCTAGTTATTCGTTTCGAGCATCAGAACTGCGAAAATTTTGAGTTTCTCAAGCGTTTCTTACATCCAAACGGCCATATCTCGCGAAATGATTGACCAATCCGCATAATTTCAGTTCCATCTGAAAGTAGAAACTCGCCCGATTACAACGGTATGTGTAGTTTTCCCCTAGGCCGTTCCAGTTATTCGTTTCGAGCATCAGAACTGCGAAAATTTTGAGTTTCTCAAGCGCTTCTTACCTCCAAACTGCCATATCTCGCGAACGGATTGACCAATCCGCAAAATTTCTGTTGCATTTGAAAGTAGAAACTCGCCTGATTACAACAGTATGTGTAGTTTTCCCCTAGACCGTTCCAGTTATTCGTTTCGAGCACCAGAACTGCGAAAATTTTGAGTTTCTCAAGCGTTTCTTACCTCCAAACTGCCATATCTCGCGAACGGATTGACCAATCCGCAAAATTTCTGTTGCTTCTGAAAGTAGAAACTCGGCCGATTACAACGGCATGCGGACTTTTCCCCTAGGCCGTTCTAGTTATTCGTTTCGAGCATCAGAACTGCGAAAATTTTGAGTTTCTCAAGCGTTTCTTACATCCAAACGGCCATATCTCGCGAACGGATTGATCAATCCGCAAAATTTCTGTTGCATTTGAAAGTAGAAACTCGCCCGATTACAACGGTATGCGCACTTTTCCTCTGGGCCGTTTTAGTTATTCGTTTCGAGCATCAGAACTGCGAAAATTTTGAGTTTCTCAAGTGGTTCTTACCTCCAAACTGCCATATCTCGCGAACGGATTGACCAATCCGCATGATTTCTATTGCATCTGAAAGTAGAAACTCGCCCGATTACAACGGTATGCGTTCTTCTCCCCTAGGCCGTTCTAGTCATTCGTTTCGAGCATCAGAACTGCGAAAATTTTGAGTTTCTGAAGCGTTTCTTACCTCCAAACTGCCATATCTCGCGAACGGATTGACCAATCCGCATAATTTCTGTTGCACCTGAAAGTAGAAACTCGCCCGATTACAACGGTATGTGTAGTTTTCCCCTAGGCCGTTCCAGTTATTCGTTTCGATCATCAGAACTGCGAAAATTTTGAGTTTCTCAAGCGCTTCTTACCTCCAAACTGCCATATCTCGCGAACGGATTGACCAATCCGCATAATTTCTGTTGCACCTGAAAGTAGAAACTCGCCCGATTACAACGGTATGTGTAGTTTTCCCCTAGGCCGTTCCAGTTATTCGTTTCGATCATCAGAACTGCGAAAATTTTGAGTTTCTCAAGCGTTTCTTACCTCCAAACTGCCATATCTCGCGAACGGATTGACCAATCCGCATGATTTCTGTTGCATCTGAAAGTAGAAACTCGCCCGATTACAACGGTATGCTTACTTCTCCCCTAGGCCGTTCTAGTCATTCGTTTCGAGCATCAGAACTGCGAAAATTTTGAGTTTCTCAAGCGTTTCTTACCTCCAAACTGCCATATCTCGCGAACGGATTGACCAATCCGCATGATTTCTGTTGCATCTGAAAGTAGAAACTCGCCCGATTACAACGGTATGCGTACTTCTCCCCTAGGCCGTTCTAGTCATTCGTTTCGAGCATCAGAACTGCGAAAATTTTGAGTTTCTCAAGCGTTTCTTACCTCCAAACTGCCATATCTCGCGAACGGATTGACCAATCCGCACAATTTCTGTTGCTTCTGAAAGTAGAAACTCGCCCGATTACAACGGCATGCGCACTTTTCCCCTAGGCCGTTCTAGTTATTCGTTTCGAGCATCAGAACTGCGAAAATTTTGAGTTTCTCAAGCGTTTCTTACATCCAAACGGCCATATCTCGCGAACTGATTGACCAATCCGCATAATTTCTGTTGCATCTGAAAGTAGAAACTCGCCCGATTACAACGGTATGCGCACTTTTCCCCTGGGCCGTTCTAGTTATTCGTTTCGATCATCAGAACTCCGAAAATTTTGAGTTTCTCAAGCGCTTCTTACCTCCAAACTGCCATATCTCGCGAACGGATTGACCAATCCGCAAAATTTCTGTTGCATTTGAAAGTAGAAAATCGCCCGATTACAACGGTATGCGCCCTTTTCCCCTGGGCCGTTCTAGTTATTCGTTTCGAGCATCAGAACTGCGAAAATTTTGAGTTTCTCAAGCGTTTCTTACCTCCAAACTGCCATATCTCGCGAACGGATAGACCAATCCGCAAAATTTCTGTTGCATTTGAAAGTAGAAACTCGCCTGATTACAACAGTATGTGTAGTTTTCCCCTAGAACGTTCCAGTTATTCGTTTCGAGCACCAGAAGTGCGAAAATTTTGAGTTTCTCAAGCGCTTCTTACCTCCAAACTGCCATATCTCGCGAACGGATTGACCAATCCGCAAAATTTCTGTTGCATTTGAAAGTAGAAACTCGCCTGATTACAACAGTATGTGTAGTTTTCCCCTAGACCGTTCCAGTTATTCGTTTCGAGCACCAGAACTGCGAAAATTTTGAGTTTCTCAAGCGTTTCTTACCTCCAAACTGCCATATCTCGCGAACGGATTGACCAATCCGCAAAATTTCTGTTGCTTCTGAAAGTAGAAACTCGGCCGATTACAACGGCATGCGGACTTTTCCCCTAGGCCGTTCTAGTTATTCGTTTCGAGCATCAGAACTGCGAAAATTTTGAGTTTCTCAAGCGTTTCTTACATCCAAACGGCCATATCTCGCGAACGGATTGATCAATCCGCAAAATTTCTGTTGCATTTGAAAGTAGAAACTCGCCCGATTACAACGGTATGCGCACTTTTCCTCTGGGCCGTTCTAGTTATTCGTTTCGAGCATCAGAACTGCGAAAATTTTGAGTTTCTCAAGTGGTTCTTACCTCCAAACTGCCATATCTCGCGAACGGATTGACCAATCCGCAAAATTTCTGTTGCATTTGAAAGTAGAAACTCGCCTGATTACAACAGTATGTGTAGTTTTCCCCTAGACCGTTCCAGTTATTCGTTTCGAGCACCAGAACTGCGAAAATTTTGCGTTTCTAAAGCGTTTCATATCTCCAAACTGCCATATCTCGCGAACGGATTGATTAATCCGCAAAATTTCTGTTGCATTTGAAAGTAGAAACTCGCCCGATTACAACGGTATGCGCACTTTTCCTCTGGGCCGTTCTAGTTATTCGTTTCGAGCATCAGAACTGTGAAAAGTTTGTGTTTCTCAAGTGGTTCTTACCTCCAAACTGCCATATCTCGCGAACGGATTGACCAATCCGCAAAATTTCTGTTGCTTCTGAAAGTAGAAGCTCGGCCGATTACAACGGCATGCGGACTTTTCCCCTAGGCCGTTCTAGTTATTCGTTTCGAGCATCAGAACTGCGAAAATTTTGAGTTTCTCAAGCGTTTCTTACATCCAAACGGCCATATCTCGCGAACGGATTGATCAATCCGCAAAATTTCTGTTGCATTTGAAAGTAGAAACTCGCCCGATTACAACGGTATGCGCACTTTTCCTCTGGGCCGTTCTAGTTATTCGTTTCGAGCATCAGAACTGCGAAAATTTTGAGTTTCTCAAGTGGTTCTTACCTCCAAACTGCCATATCTCGCGAACGGATTGACCAATCCGCAAAATTTCTGTTGCATTTGAAAGTAGAAACTCGCCTGATTACAACAGTATGTGTAGTTTTCCCCTAGACCGTTCCAGTTATTCGTTTCGAGCACCAGAACTGCGAAAATTTTGCGTTTCTAAAGCGTTTCATATCTCCAAACTGCCATATCTCGCGAACGGATTGATTAATCCGCAAAATTTCTGTTGCATTTGAAAGTAGAAACTCGCCCGATTACAACGGTATGCGCACTTTTCCTCTGGGCCGTTCTAGTTATTCGTTTCGAGCATCAGAACTGTGAAAAGTTTGTGTTTCTCAAGTGGTTCTTACCTCCAAACTGCCGTATCTCGCGAACGGATTGACCAATCCGCATAATTTCTGTTGCACCTGAAAGTAGAAACTCGCCCGATTACAACGGTATGTGTAGTTTTCCCCTAGGCCGTTCCAGTTATTCGTTTCGATCATCAGAACTGCGAAAATTTTGAGTTTCTCAAGCGCTTCTTACCTCCAAACTGCCATATCTCGCGAACGGATTGACCAATCCGCATAATTTCTGTTGCACCTGAAAGTAGAAACTCGCCCGATTACAACGGTATGTGTAGTTTTCCCCTAGGCCGTTCCAGTTATTCGTTTCGATCATCAGAACTGCGAAAATTTTGAGTTTCTCAAGCGTTTCTTACCTCCAAACTGCCATATCTCGCGAACGGATTGACCAATCCGCATGATTTCTGTTGCATCTGAAAGTAGAAACTCGCCCGATTACAACGGTATGCTTACTTCTCCCCTAGGCCGTTCTAGTCATTCGTTTCGAGCATCAGAACTGCGAAAATTTTGAGTTTCTCAAGCGTTTCTTACCTCCAAACTGCCATATCTCGCGAACGGATTGACCAATCCGCATGATTTCTGTTGCATCTGAAAGTAGAAACTCGCCCGATTACAACGGTATGCGTACTTCTCCCCTAGGCCGTTCTAGTCATTCGTTTCGAGCATCAGAACTGCGAAAATTTTGAGTTTCTCAAGCGTTTCTTACCTCCAAACTGCCATATCTCGCGAACGGATTGACCAATCCGCACAATTTCTGTTGCTTCTGAAAGTAGAAACTCGCCCGATTACAACGGCATGCGCACTTTTCCCCTAGGCCGTTCTAGTTATTCGTTTCGAGCATCAGAACTGCGAAAATTTTGAGTTTCTCAAGCGTTTCTTACATCCAAACGGCCATATCTCGCGAACTGATTGACCAATCCGCATAATTTCTGTTGCATCTGAAAGTAGAAACTCGCCCGATTACAACGGTATGCGCACTTTTCCCCTGGGCCGTTCTAGTTATTCGTTTCGATCATCAGAACTCCGAAAATTTTGAGTTTCTCAAGCGCTTCTTACCTCCAAACTGCCATATCTCGCGAACGGATTGACCAATCCGCAAAATTTCTGTTGCATTTGAAAGTAGAAAATCGCCCGATTACAACGGTATGCGCACTTTTCCCCTGGGCCGTTCTAGTTATTCGTTTCGAGCATCAGAACTGCGAAAATTTTGAGTTTCTCAAGCGTTTCTTACCTCCAAACTGCCATATCTCGCGAACGGATAGACCAATCCGCAAAATTTCTGTTGCATTTGAAAGTAGAAACTCGCCTGATTACAACAGTATGTGTAGTTTTCCCCTAGAACGTTCCAGTTATTCGTTTCGAGCACCAGAAGTGCGAAAATTTTGAGTTTCTCAAGCGCTTCTTACCTCCAAACTGCCATATCTCGCGAACGGATTGACCAATCCGCAAAATTTCTGTTACATTGGAAAGTAGAAACTCCCCTGATTACAACAGTATGTGTAGTTTTCCCCTAGACCGTTCCAGTTATTCGTTTCGAGCACCAGAACTGCGAAAATTTTGAGTTTCTCAAGCGTTTCTTACCTCCAAACTGCCATATCTCGCGAACGGATTGACCAATCCGCAAAATTTCTGTTGCTTCTGAAAGTAGAAACTCGGCCGATTACAACGGCATGCGGACTTTTCCCCTAGGCCGTTCTAGTTATTCGTTTCGAGCATCAGAACTGCGAAAATTTTGAGTTTCTCAAGCGTTTCTTACATCCAAACGGCCATATCTCGCGAACGGATTGATCAATCCGCAAAATTTCTGTTGCATTTGAAAGTAGAAACTCGCCCGATTACAACGGTATGCGCACTTTTCCTCTGGGCCGTTCTAGTTATTCGTTTCGAGCATCAGAACTGCGAAAATTTTGAGTTTCTCAAGTGGTTCTTACCTCCAAACTGCCATATCTCGCGAACGGATTGACCAATCCGCAAAATTTCTGTTGCATTTGAAAGTAGAAACTCGCCTGATTACAACAGTATGTGTAGTTTTCCCCTAGACCGTTCCAGTTATTCGTTTCGAGCACCAGAACTGCGAAAATTTTGCGTTTCTAAAGCGTTTCATATCTCCAAACTGCCATATCTCGCGAACGGATTGATTAATCCGCAAAATTTCTGTTGCATTTGAAAGTAGAAACTCGCCCGATTACAACGGTATGCGCACTTTTCCTCTGGGCCGTTCTAGTTATTCGTTTCGAGCATCAGAACTGTGAAAAGTTTGTGTTTCTCAAGTGGTTCTTACCTCCAAACTGCCATATCTCGCGAACGGATTGACCAATCCGCAAAATTTCTGTTGCTTCTGAAAGTAGAAACTCGGCCGATTACAACGGCATGCGGACTTTTCCCCTAGGCCGTTCTAGTTATTCGTTTCGAGCATCAGAACTGCGAAAATTTTGAGTTTCTCAAGCGTTTCTTACATCCAAACGGCCATATCTCGCGAACGGATTGATCAATCCGCAAAATTTCTGTTGCATTTGAAAGTAGAAACTCGCCCGATTACAACGGTATGCGCACTTTTCCTCTGGGCCGTTCTAGTTATTCGTTTCGAGCATCAGAACTGCGAAAATTTTGAGTTTCTCAAGTGGTTCTTACCTCCAAACTGCCATATCTCGCGAACGGATTGACCAATCCGCAAAATTTCTGTTGCATTTGAAAGTAGAAACTCGCCTGATTACAACAGTATGTGTAGTTTTCCCCTAGACCGTTCCAGTTATTCGTTTCGAGCACCAGAACTGCGAAAATTTTGCGTTTCTAAAGCGTTTCATATCTCCAAACTGCCATATCTCGCGAACGGATTGATTAATCCGCAAAATTTCTGTTGCATTTGAAAGTAGAAACTCGCCCGATTACAACGGTATGCGCACTTTTCCTCTGGGCCGTTCTAGTTATTCGTTTCGAGCATCAGAACTGTGAAAAGTTTGTGTTTCTCAAGTGGTTCTTACCTCCAAACTGCCGTATCTCGCGAACGGATTGACCAATCCGCAAAATTTCTGTTGCGTTTGAAAGTAGAAACTCGCCCGATTACAACGGTGTGCGCACTTTTCCCCTGGGCCGTTCTAGTTATTCGTTTCGAGGATCAGAACTGCGAAAATTTTGAGTTTCTCAAGCGTTTCTTACCTCCAAACTGCCATATCTCGCGAACGGATTGACCAATCCGCAAAATTTCTGTTGCATTTGAAAGTAGAAACTCGCCCAATTACAACGGTTTGCGCACTTTTCCCCTAGGCCGTTCTAGTTATTCGTTTCGAGCATCGGAACTGCGAAAATTTTGAGTTTCTCAAGCGTTTCTTACATCCAAACGGCCATATCTCGCGAACTGATTGACCAATCCGCATAATTTCTGTTGCATCTGAAAGTAGAAACTCGCCCGATTACAACGGTATGCGCACTTTTCCCCTGGGCCGTTCTAGTTATTCGTTTCGATCATCAGAACTCCGAAAATTTTGAGTTTCTCAAGCGCTTCTTACCTCCAAACTGCCATATCTCGCGAACGGATTGACCAATCCGCAAAATTTCTGTTGCATTTGAAAGTAGAAAATCGCCCGATTACAACGGTATGCGCACTTTTCCCCTGGGCCGTTCTAGTTATTCGTTTCGAGCATCAGAACTGCGAAAATTTTGAGTTTCTCAAGCGTTTCTTACCTCCAAACTGCCATATCTCGCGAACGGATAGACCAATCCGCAAAATTTCTGTTGCATTTGAAAGTAGAAACTCGCCTGATTACAACAGTATGTGTAGTTTTCCCCTAGAACGTTCCAGTTATTCGTTTCGAGCACCAGAAGTGCGAAAATTTTGAGTTTCTCAAGCGCTTCTTACCTCCAAACTGCCATATCTCGCGAACGGATTGACCAATCCGCAAAATTTCTGTTGCATTTGAAAGTAGAAACTCGCCTGATTACAACAGTATGTGTAGTTTTCCCCTAGACCGTTCCAGTTATTCGTTTCGAGCACCAGAACTGCGAAAATTTTGAGTTTCTCAAGCGTTTCTTACCTCCAAACTGCCATATCTCGCGAACGGATTGACCAATCCGCAAAATTTCTGTTGCTTCTGAAAGTAGAAACTCGGCCGATTACAACGGCATGCGGACTTTTCCCCTAGGCCGTTCTAGTTATTCGTTTCGAGCATCAGAACTGCGAAAATTTTGAGTTTCTCAAGCGTTTCTTACATCCAAACGGCCATATCTCGCGAACGGATTGATCAATCCGCAAAATTTCTGTTGCATTTGAAAGTAGAAACTCGCCCGATTACAACGGTATGCGCACTTTTCCTCTGGGCCGTTCTAGTTATTCGTTTCGAGCATCAGAACTGCGAAAATTTTGAGTTTCTCAAGTGGTTCTTACCTCCAAACTGCCATATCTCGCGAACGGATTGACCAATCCGCAAAATTTCTGTTGCATTTGAAAGTAGAAACTCGCCTGATTACAACAGTATGTGTAGTTTTCCCCTAGACCGTTCCAGTTATTCGTTTCGAGCACCAGAACTGCGAAAATTTTGCGTTTCTAAAGCGTTTCATATCTCCAAACTGCCATATCTCGCGAACGGATTGATTAATCCGCAAAATTTCTGTTGCATTTGAAAGTAGAAACTCGCCCGATTACAACGGTATGCGCACTTTTCCTCTGGGCCGTTCTAGTTATTCGTTTCGAGCATCAGAACTGTGAAAAGTTTGTGTTTCTCAAGTGGTTCTTACCTCCAAACTGCCATATCTCGCGAACGGATTGACCAATCCGCAAAATTTCTGTTGCTTCTGAAAGTAGAAACTCGGCCGATTACAACGGCATGCGGACTTTTCCCCTAGGCCGTTCTAGTTATTCGTTTCGAGCATCAGAACTGCGAAAATTTTGAGTTTCTCAAGCGTTTCTTACATCCAAACGGCCATATCTCGCGAACGGATTGATCAATCCGCAAAATTTCTGTTGCATTTGAAAGTAGAAACTCGCCCGATTACAACGGTATGCGCACTTTTCCTCTGGGCCGTTCTAGTTATTCGTTTCGAGCATCAGAACTGCGAAAATTTTGAGTTTCTCAAGTGGTTCTTACCTCCAAACTGCCATATCTCGCGAACGGATTGACCAATCCGCAAAATTTCTGTTGCATTTGAAAGTAGAAACTCGCCTGATTACAACAGTATGTGTAGTTTTCCCCTAGACCGTTCCAGTTATTCGTTTCGAGCACCAGAACTGCGAAAATTTTGCGTTTCTAAAGCGTTTCATATCTCCAAACTGCCATATCTCGCGAACGGATTGATTAATCCGCAAAATTTCTGTTGCATTTGAAAGTAGAAACTCGCCCGATTACAACGGTATGCGCACTTTTCCTCTGGGCCGTTCTAGTTATTCGTTTCGAGCATCAGAACTGTGAAAAGTTTGTGTTTCTCAAGTGGTTCTTACCTCCAAACTGCCGTATCTCGCGAACGGATTGACCAATCCGCAAAATTTCTGTTGCGTTTGAAAGTAGAAACTCGCCCGATTACAACGGTGTGCGCACTTTTCCCCTGGGCCGTTCTAGTTATTCGTTTCGAGGATCAGAACTGCGAAAATTTTGAGTTTCTCAAGCGTTTCTTACCTCCAAACTGCCATATCTCGCGAACGGATTGACCAATCCGCAAAATTTCTGTTGCATTTGAAAGTAGAAACTCGCCCAATTACAACGGTTTGCGCACTTTTCCCCTAGGCCGTTCTAGTTATTCGTTTCGAGCATCGGAACTGCGAAAATTTTGAGTTTCTCAAGCGTTTCTTACATCCAAACGGCCATATCTCGCGAACGGATAGACCAATCCGCATGATTTCTGTTGCATCTGAAAGTAGAATCTCGCCCGATTACAACGGTATGCGTACTTCTCCCCTAGGCCGTCCTAGTCATTCGTTTCGAGCATCAGAACTGCGAAAATTTTGAGTTTCTCAAGCGTTTCTTACCTCCAAACTGCCATATCTCGCGAACGGATTGACCAATCCGCAAAATTTCTGTTGCGTTTGAAAGTAGAAACTCGCCCGATTACAACGGTGTGCGCACTTTTCCCCTGGGCCGTTCTAGTCATTCGTTTCGAGCATCAGAACTGCGAAAATTTTGAGTTTCTCAAGCGTTTCTTACATCCAAACGGCCATATCTCGCGAACGGATAGACCAATCCGCATGATTTCTGTTGCATCTGAAAGTAGAATCTCGCCCGATTACAACGGTGTGCGTACTTCTCCCCTAGGCCGTTCTAGTCATTCGTTTCGAGCATCAGAACTGCGAAAATTTTGAGTTTCTCAAGCGTTCCTTACCTCCAAACTGCCATATCTCGCGAACGGATTGACCAATCCGCAAAATTTCTGTTGCTTCTGAAAGTAGAAACTCGCCCGATTACAACGGCATGCGCACTTTTCCCCTAGGCCGTTCTAGTTATTCGTTTCGAGTATCAGAACTGCGAAAATTTTGAGTTTCTCAAGCGTTTCTTACATCCAAACGGCCATATCTCGCGAACTGATTGACCAATCCGCATAATTTCTGTTGCATCTGAAAGTAGAAATTCGCCCGATTACAACGGTATGTGTAGTTTTCCCCTAGGCCGTTCCAGTTATTCGTTTCGATCATCAGAACTGCGAAAATTTTGAGTTTCTCAAGCGCTTCTTACCTACAAACTGCCATATCTCGCGAACGGATTGACCAATCCGCAAAATTTCTGTTGCATTTGAAAGTAGAAAATCGCCCGATTACAACGGTATGCGCACTTTTCCCCTGGGCCGTTCTAGTTATTCGTTTCGAGAAACAGAACTGCGAAAATTTTGAGTTTCTCAAGCGTTTCTTACCTCCAAACTGCCATATCTCGCGAACGGATTGACCAATCCGCAAAATTTCTGTTGCATTTGAAAGTAGAAACTCGCCTGATTACAACAGTATGTGTAGTTTTCCCCTAGACCGTTCCAGTTATTCGTTTCGAGCACCAGAACTGCGAAAATTTTGAGTTTCTCAAGCGTTTCTTACCTCCAAACTGCCATATCTCGCGAACGGATTGACCGATCCGCAAAATTTCTGTTGCATTTGAAAGTAGAAACTCGCCCGATTACAACGGAATGCGGACTTTTCCCCTAGGCCGTTCTAGTTATTCGTTTCGAGCATCAGAACTGCGAAAATTTTGAGTTTCTCAAGCGTTTCTTACATCCAAACGGCCATATCTCGCGAAATGATTGACCAATCCGCATAATTTCAGTTCCATCTGAAAGTAGAAACTCGCCCGATTACAACGGTATGTGTAGTTTTCCCCTAGGCCGTTCCCGTTATTCGTTTCGAGCATCAGAACTGCGAAAATTTTGAGTTTCTCAAGCGCTTCTTACCTCCAAACTGCCATATCTCGCGAACGGATTGACCAATCCGCAAAATTTCTGTTGCATTTGAAAGTAGAAACTCGCCTGATTACAACAGTATGTGTAGTTTTCCCCTAGACCGTTCCAGTTATTCGTTTCGAGCACCAGAACTGCGAAAATTTTGAGTTTCTCAAGCGTTTCTTACCTCCAAACTGCCATATCTCGCGAACGGATTGACCAATCCGCAAAATTTCTGTTGCTTCTGAAAGTAGAAACTCGGCCGATTACAACGGCATGCGGACTTTTCCCCTAGGCGGTTCTAGTCATTCGTTTCGAGCATCAGAACTGCGAAAATTTTGAGTTTCTCAAGCGTTTCTTACGTCCAAACTGCCATATCTCGCGAACGGATAGACCAATCCGCATGATTTCTGTTGCATCTGAAAGTAGAATCTCGCCCGATTACAACGGTATGTGTAGTTTTCCCCTAGAACGTTCCAGTTATTCGTTTCGAGCACCAGAACTGCGAAAATTTTGAGTTTCTCAAGCGTTTCTTACCTCCAAACTGCCATATCTCGCGAACGGATTGACCAATCCGCAAAATTTCTGTTGCTTCTGAAAGTAGAAACTCGCCCGATTACAACGGAATGCGGACTTTTCCCCTAGGCCGTTCTAGTTATTCGTTTCGAGCATCAGAACTGCGAAAATTTTGAGTTTCTCAAGCGTTTCTTACATCCAAACGGCCATATCTCGCGAAATGATTGACCAATCCGCATAATTTCAGTTCCATCTGAAAGTAGAAACTCGCCCGATTACAACGGTATGTGTAGTTTTCCCCTAGGCCGTTCCCGTTATTCGTTTCGAGAAACAGAACTGCGAAAATTTTGAGTTTCTCAAGCGTTTCTTACCTCCAAACTGCCATATCTCGCGAACGGATTGACCAATCCGCAAAATTTCTGTTGCATTTGAAAGTAGAAACTCGCCTCATTACAACAGTATGTGTAGTTTTCCCCTAGAACGTTCCAGTTATTCGTTTCGAGCACCAGAAGTGCGAAAATTTTGAGTTTCTCAAGCGCTTCTTACCTCCAAACTGCCATATCTCGCGAACGGATTGACCAATCCGCAAAATTTCTGTTGCATTTGAAAGTAGAAACTCGCCTGATTACAACAGTATGTGTAGTTTTCCCCTAGACCGTTCCAGTTATTCGTTTCGAGCACCAGAACTGCGAAAATTTTGCGTTTCTAAAGCGTTTCATATCTCCAAACTGCCATATCTCGCGAACGGATTGATCAATCCGCAAAATTTCTGTTGCATTTGAAAGTAGAAACTCGCCCGATTACAACGGTATGCGCACTTTTCCTCTGGGCCGTTCTAGTTATTCGTTTCGAGCATCAGAACTGTGAAAAGTTTGAGTTTCTCAAGTGGTTCTTACCTCCAAACTGCCGTATCTCGCGAACGGATTGACCAATCCGCAAAATTTCTGTTGCGTTTGAAAGTAGAAACTCGCCCGATTACAACGGTGTGCGCACTTTTCCCCTGGGCCGTTCTAGTTATTCGTTTCGAGGATCAGAACTGCGAAAATTTTGAGTTTCTCAAGCGTTTCTTACCTCCAAACTGCCATATCTCGCGAACGGATTGACCAATCCGCAAAATTTCTGTTGCATTTGAAAGTAAAAACTCGCCCAATTACAACGGTTTGCGCACTTTTCCCCTAGGCCGTTCTAGTTATTCGTTTCGAGCATCAGAACTGCGAAAATTTTGAGTTTCTCAAGCGTTTCTTACATCCAAACGGCCATATCTTGCGAACGGATAGACCAATCCGCATGATTTCTGTTGCATCTGAAAGTAGAATCTCGCCCGATTACAACGGTATGCGTACTTCTCCCCTAGGCCGTCCTAGTCATTCGTTTCGAGCATCAGAACTGCGAAAATTTTGAGTTTCTCAAGCGTTTCTTACCTCCAAACTGCCATATCTCGCGAACGGATTGACCAATCCGCAAAATTTCTGTTGCGTTTGAAAGTAGAAACTCGCCCGATTACAACGGTGTGCGCACTTTTCCCCTGGGCCGTTCTAGTCATTCGTTTCGAGCATCAGAACTGCGAAAATTTTGAGTTTCTCAAGCGTTTCTTACATCCAAACGGCCATATCTCGCGAACGGATAGACCAATCCGCATGATTTCTGTTGCATCTGAAAGTAGAATCTCGCCCGATTACAACGGTATGCGTACTTCTCCCCTAGGCCGTTCTAGTCATTCGTTTCGAGCATCAGAACTGCGAAAATTTTGAGTTTCTCAAGCGTTCCTTACCTCTAAACTGCCATATCTCGCGAACGGATTGACCAATCCGCAAAATTTCTGTTGCTTCTGAAAGTAGAAACTCGCCCGATTACAACGGCATGCGGACTTTTCCCCTAGGCCGTTCTAGTTATTCGTTTCGAGTATCAGAACTGCGAAAATTTTGAGTTTCTCAAGCGTTTCTTACATCCAAACGGCCATATCTCGCGAACTGATTGACCAATCCGCATAATTTCTGTTGCATCTGAAAGTAGAAACTCGCCCGATTACAACGGTATGTGTAGTTTTCCCCTAGGCCGTTCCAGTTATTCGTTTCGAGCACCAGAACTGCGAAACTTTTGAGTTTCTCAAGCGTTTCTTACCTCCAAACTGCCATATCTCGCGAACGGATTGACCGATCCGCAAAATTTCTGTTGCATTTGAAAGTAGAAACTCGCCCGATTACAACGGCATGCGGACTTTTCCCCTAGGCCGTTCTAGTTATTCGTTTCGAGCATCAGAACTGCGAAAATTTTGAGTTTCTCAAGCGTTTCTTACATCCAAACGGCCATATCTCGCGAAATGATTGACCAATCCGCATAATTTCAGTTCCATCTGAAAGTAGAAACTCGCCCGATTACAACGGTATGTGTAGTTTTCCCCTAGGCCGTTCCAGTTATTCGTTTCGAGCATCAGAACTGCGAAAATTTTGAGTTTCTCAAGCGCTTCTTACCTCCAAACTGCCATATCTCGCGAACGGATTGACCAATCCGCAAAATTTCTGTTGCATTTGAAAGTAGAAACTCGCCTGATTACAACAGTATGTGTAGTTTTCCCCTAGACCGTTCCAGTTATTCGTTTCGAGCACCAGAACTGCGAAAATTTTGAGTTTCTCAAGCGTTTCTTACCTCCAAACTGCCATATCTCGCGAACGGATTGATCAATCCGCAAAATTTCTGTTGCATTTGAAAGTAGAAACTCGCCCGATTACAACGGTATGCGCACTTTTCCTCTGGGCCGTTCTAGTTATTCGTTTCGAGCATCAGAACTGCGAAAATTTTGAGTTTCTCAAGTGGTTCTTACCTCCAAACTGCCATATCTCGCGAACGGATTGACCAATCCGCATGATTTCTATTGCATCTGAAAGTAGAAACTCGCCCGATTACAACGGTATGCGTTCTTCTCCCCTAGGCCGTTCTAGTCATTCGTTTCGAGCATCAGAACTGCGAAAATTTTGAGTTTCTGAAGCGTTTCTTACCTCCAAACTGCCATATCTCGCGAACGGATTGACCAATCCGCATAATTTCTGTTGCACCTGAAAGTAGAAACTCGCCCGATTACAACGGTATGTGTAGTTTTCCCCTAGGCCGTTCCAGTTATTCGTTTCGATCATCAGAACTGCGAAAATTTTGAGTTTCTCAAGCGCTTCTTACCTCCAAACTGCCATATCTCGCGAACGGATTGACCAATCCGCATAATTTCTGTTGCACCTGAAAGTAGAAACTCGCCCGATTACAACGGTATGTGTAGTTTTCCCCTAGGCCGTTCCAGTTATTCGTTTCGATCATCAGAACTGCGAAAATTTTGAGTTTCTCAAGCGTTTCTTACCTCCAAACTGCCATATCTCGCGAACGGATTGACCAATCCGCATGATTTCTGTTGCATCTGAAAGTAGAAACTCGCCCGATTACAACGGTATGCGTACTTCTCCCCTAGGCCGTTCTAGTCATTCGTTTCGAGCATCAGAACTGCGAAAATTTTGAGTTTCTCAAGCGTTTCTTACCTCCAAACTGCCATATCTCGCGAACGGATTGACCAATCCGCATGATTTCTGTTGCATCTGAAAGTAGAAACTCGCCCGATTACAACGGTATGCGTACTTCTCCCCTAGGCCGTTCTAGTCATTCGTTTCGAGCATCAGAACTGCGAAAATTTTGAGTTTCTCAAGCGTTTCTTACCTCCAAACTGCCATATCTCGCGAACGGATTGACCAATCCGCACAATTTCTGTTGCTTCTGAAAGTAGAAACTCGCCCGATTACAACGGCATGCGCACTTTTCCCCTAGGCCGTTCTAGTTATTCGTTTCGAGCATCAGAACTGCGAAAATTTTGAGTTTCTCAAGCGTTTCTTACATCCAAACGGCCATATCTCGCGAACTGATTGACCAATCCGCATAATTTCTGTTGCATCTGAAAGTAGAAACTCGCCCGATTACAACGGTATGTGTAGTTTTCCCCTAGGCCGTTCCAGTTATTCGTTTCGATCATCAGAACTGCGAAAATTTTGAGTTTCTCAAGCGCTTCTTACCTACAAACTGCCATATCTCGCGAACGGATTGACCAATCCGCAAAATTTCTGTTGCATTTGAAAGTAGAATATCGCCCGATTACAACAGTATGTGTAGTTTTCCCCTAGACCGTTCCAGTTATTCGTTTCGAGCACCAGAACTGCGAAAATTTTGAGTTTCTCAAGCGTTTCTTACCTCCAAACTGCCATATCTCGCGAACGGATTGACCGATCCGCAAAATTTCTGTTGCATTTGAAAGTAGAAACTCGCCCGATTACAACGGCATGCGGACTTTTCCCCTAGGCCGTTCTAGTTATTCGTTTCGAGCATCAGAACTGCGAAAATTTTGAGTTTCTCAAGCGTTTCTTACATCCAAACGGCCATATCTCGCGAAATGATTGACCAATCCGCATAATTTCAGTTCCATCTGAAAGTAGAAACTCGCCCGATTACAACGGTATGTGTAGTTTTCCCCTAGGCCGTTCCAGTTATTCGTTTCGAGCATCAGAACTGCGAAAATTTTGAGTTTCTCAAGCGCTTCTTACCTCCAAACTGCCATATCTCGCGAACGGATTGACCAATCCGCAAAATTTCTGTTGCATTTGAAAGTAGAAACTCGCCTGATTACAACAGTATGTGTAGTTTTCCCCTAGACCTTTCCAGTTATTCGTTTCGAGCACCAGAACTGCGAAAATTTTGAGTTTCTCAAGCGTTTCTTACCTCCAAACTGCCATATCTCGCGAACGGATTGACCAATCCGCAAAATTTCTGTTGCTTCTGAAAGTAGAAACTCGGCCGATTACAACGGCATGCGGACTTTTCCCCTAGGCCGTTCTAGTTATTCGTTTCGAGCATCAGAACTGCGAAAATTTTGAGTTTCTCAAGCGTTTCTTACATCCAAACGGCCATATCTCGCGAACGGATTGATCAATCCGCAAAATTTCTGTTGCATTTGAAAGTGGAAACTCGCCCGATTACAACGGTATGCGCACTTTTCCTCTGGGCCGTTCTAGTTATTCGTTTCGAGCATCAGAACTGCGAAAATTTTGAGTTTCTCAAGTGGTTCTTACCTCCAAACTGCCATATCTCGCGAACGGATTGACCAATCCGCATGATTTCTATTGCATCTGAAAGTAGAAACTCGCCCGATTACAACGGTATGCGTTCTTCTCCCCTAGGCCGTTCTAGTCATTCGTTTCGAGCATCAGAACTGCGAAAATTTTGAGTTTCTGAAGCGTTTCTTACCTCCAAACTGCCATATCTCGCGAACGGATTGACCAATCCGCATAATTTCTGTTGCACCTGAAAGTAGAAACTCGCCCGATTACAACGGTATGTGTAGTTTTCCCCTAGGCCGTTCCAGTTATTCGTTTCGTTCATCAGAACTGCGAAAATTTTGAGTTTCTCAAGCGCTTCTTACCTCCAAACTGCCATATCTCGCGAACGGATTGACCAATCCGCATAATTTCTGTTGCACCTGAAAGTAGAAACTCGCCCGATTACAACGGTATGTGTAGTTTTCCCCTAGGCCGTTCCAGTTATTCGTTTCGATCATCAGAACTGCGAAAATTTTGAGTTTCTCAAGCGTTTCTTACCTCCAAACTGCCATATCTCGCGAACGGATTGACCAATCCGCATGATTTCTGTTGCATCTGAAAGTAGAAACTCGCCCGATTACAACGGTATGCGTACTTCTCCCCTAGGCCGTTCTAGTTATTCGTTTCGAGCATCAGAACTGCGAAAATTTTGAGTTTCTCAAGCGTTTCTTACATCCAAACGGCCATATCTCGCGAAATGATTGACCAATCCGCATAATTTCAGTTCCATCTGAAAGTAGAAACTCGCCCGATTACAACGGTATGTGTAGTTTTCCCCTAGGCCGTTCCCGTTATTCGTTTCGAGAAACAGAACTGCGAAAATTTTGAGTTTCTCAAGCGTTTCTTACCTCCAAACTGCCATATCTCGCGAACGGATTGACCAATCCGCAAAATTTCTGTTGCATTTGAAAGTAGAAACTCGCCTCATTACAACAGTATGTGTAGTTTTCCCCTAGAACGTTCCAGTTATTCGTTTCGAGCACCAGAAGTGCGAAAATTTTGAGTTTCTCAAGCGCTTCTTACCTCCAAACTGCCATATCTCGCGAACGGATTGACCAATCCGCAAAATTTCTGTTGCATTTGAAAGTAGAAACTCGCCTGATTACAACAGTATGTGTAGTTTTCCCCTAGACCGTTCCAGTTATTCGTTTCGAGCACCAGAACTGCGAAAATTTTGCGTTTCTAAAGCGTTTCATATCTCCAAACTGCCATATCTCGCGAACGGATTGATCAATCCGCAAAATTTCTGTTGCATTTGAAAGTAGAAACTCGCCCGATTACAACGGTATGCGCACTTTTCCTCTGGGCCGTTCTAGTTATTCGTTTCGAGCATCAGAACTGTGAAAAGTTTGAGTTTCTCAAGTGGTTCTTACCTCCAAACTGCCGTATCTCGCGAACGGATTGACCAATCCGCAAAATTTCTGTTGCGTTTGAAAGTAGAAACTCGCCCGATTACAACGGTGTGCGCACTTTTCCCCTGGGCCGTTCTAGTTATTCGTTTCGAGGATCAGAACTGCGAAAATTTTGAGTTTCTCAAGCGTTTCTTACCTCCAAACTGCCATATCTCGCGAACGGATTGACCAATCCGCAAAATTTCTGTTGCATTTGAAAGTAAAAACTCGCCCAATTACAACGGTTTGCGCACTTTTCCCCTAGGCCGTTCTAGTTATTCGTTTCGAGCATCAGAACTGCGAAAATTTTGAGTTTCTCAAGCGTTTCTTACATCCAAACGGCCATATCTTGCGAACGGATAGACCAATCCGCATGATTTCTGTTGCATCTGAAAGTAGAATCTCGCCCGATTACAACGGTATGCGTACTTCTCCCCTAGGCCGTCCTAGTCATTCGTTTCGAGCATCAGAACTGCGAAAATTTTGAGTTTCTCAAGCGTTTCTTACCTCCAAACTGCCATATCTCGCGAACGGATTGACCAATCCGCAAAATTTCTGTTGCGTTTGAAAGTAGAAACTCGCCCGATTACAACGGTGTGCGCACTTTTCCCCTGGGCCGTTCTAGTCATTCGTTTCGAGCATCAGAACTGCGAAAATTTTGAGTTTCTCAAGCGTTTCTTACATCCAAACGGCCATATCTCGCGAACGGATAGACCAATCCGCATGATTTCTGTTGCATCTGAAAGTAGAATCTCGCCCGATTACAACGGTATGCGTACTTCTCCCCTAGGCCGTTCTAGTCATTCGTTTCGAGCATCAGAACTGCGAAAATTTTGAGTTTCTCAAGCGTTCCTTACCTCTAAACTGCCATATCTCGCGAACGGATTGACCAATCCGCAAAATTTCTGTTGCTTCTGAAAGTAGAAACTCGCCCGATTACAACGGCATGCGGACTTTTCCCCTAGGCCGTTCTAGTTATTCGTTTCGAGTATCAGAACTGCGAAAATTTTGAGTTTCTCAAGCGTTTCTTACATCCAAACGGCCATATCTCGCGAACTGATTGACCAATCCGCATAATTTCTGTTGCATCTGAAAGTAGAAACTCGCCCGATTACAACGGTATGTGTAGTTTTCCCCTAGGCCGTTCCAGTTATTCGTTTCGAGCACCAGAACTGCGAAACTTTTGAGTTTCTCAAGCGTTTCTTACCTCCAAACTGCCATATCTCGCGAACGGATTGACCGATCCGCAAAATTTCTGTTGCATTTGAAAGTAGAAACTCGCCCGATTACAACGGCATGCGGACTTTTCCCCTAGGCCGTTCTAGTTATTCGTTTCGAGCATCAGAACTGCGAAAATTTTGAGTTTCTCAAGCGTTTCTTACATCCAAACGGCCATATCTCGCGAAATGATTGACCAATCCGCATAATTTCAGTTCCATCTGAAAGTAGAAACTCGCCCGATTACAACGGTATGTGTAGTTTTCCCCTAGGCCGTTCCAGTTATTCGTTTCGAGCATCAGAACTGCGAAAATTTTGAGTTTCTCAAGCGCTTCTTACCTCCAAACTGCCATATCTCGCGAACGGATTGACCAATCCGCAAAATTTCTGTTGCATTTGAAAGTAGAAACTCGCCTGATTACAACAGTATGTGTAGTTTTCCCCTAGACCGTTCCAGTTATTCGTTTCGAGCACCAGAACTGCGAAAATTTTGAGTTTCTCAAGCGTTTCTTACCTCCAAACTGCCATATCTCGCGAACGGATTGATCAATCCGCAAAATTTCTGTTGCATTTGAAAGTAGAAACTCGCCCGATTACAACGGTATGCGCACTTTTCCTCTGGGCCGTTCTAGTTATTCGTTTCGAGCATCAGAACTGCGAAAATTTTGAGTTTCTCAAGTGGTTCTTACCTCCAAACTGCCATATCTCGCGAACGGATTGACCAATCCGCATGATTTCTATTGCATCTGAAAGTAGAAACTCGCCCGATTACAACGGTATGCGTTCTTCTCCCCTAGGCCGTTCTAGTCATTCGTTTCGAGCATCAGAACTGCGAAAATTTTGAGTTTCTGAAGCGTTTCTTACCTCCAAACTGCCATATCTCGCGAACGGATTGACCAATCCGCATAATTTCTGTTGCACCTGAAAGTAGAAACTCGCCCGATTACAACGGTATGTGTAGTTTTCCCCTAGGCCGTTCCAGTTATTCGTTTCGATCATCAGAACTGCGAAAATTTTGAGTTTCTCAAGCGCTTCTTACCTCCAAACTGCCATATCTCGCGAACGGATTGACCAATCCGCATAATTTCTGTTGCACCTGAAAGTAGAAACTCGCCCGATTACAACGGTATGTGTAGTTTTCCCCTAGGCCGTTCCAGTTATTCGTTTCGATCATCAGAACTGCGAAAATTTTGAGTTTCTCAAGCGTTTCTTACCTCCAAACTGCCATATCTCGCGAACGGATTGACCAATCCGCATGATTTCTGTTGCATCTGAAAGTAGAAACTCGCCCGATTACAACGGTATGCGTACTTCTCCCCTAGGCCGTTCTAGTCATTCGTTTCGAGCATCAGAACTGCGAAAATTTTGAGTTTCTCAAGCGTTTCTTACCTCCAAACTGCCATATCTCGCGAACGGATTGACCAATCCGCATGATTTCTGTTGCATCTGAAAGTAGAAACTCGCCCGATTACAACGGTATGCGTACTTCTCCCCTAGGCCGTTCTAGTCATTCGTTTCGAGCATCAGAACTGCGAAAATTTTGAGTTTCTCAAGCGTTTCTTACCTCCAAACTGCCATATCTCGCGAACGGATTGACCAATCCGCACAATTTCTGTTGCTTCTGAAAGTAGAAACTCGCCCGATTACAACGGCATGCGCACTTTTCCCCTAGGCCGTTCTAGTTATTCGTTTCGAGCATCAGAACTGCGAAAATTTTGAGTTTCTCAAGCGTTTCTTACATCCAAACGGCCATATCTCGCGAACTGATTGACCAATCCGCATAATTTCTGTTGCATCTGAAAGTAGAAACTCGCCCGATTACAACGGTATGTGTAGTTTTCCCCTAGGCCGTTCCAGTTATTCGTTTCGATCATCAGAACTGCGAAAATTTTGAGTTTCTCAAGCGCTTCTTACCTACAAACTGCCATATCTCGCGAACGGATTGACCAATCCGCAAAATTTCTGTTGCATTTGAAAGTAGAATATCGCCCGATTACAACAGTATGTGTAGTTTTCCCCTAGACCGTTCCAGTTATTCGTTTCGAGCACCAGAACTGCGAAAATTTTGAGTTTCTCAAGCGTTTCTTACCTCCAAACTGCCATATCTCGCGAACGGATTGACCGATCCGCAAAATTTCTGTTGCATTTGAAAGTAGAAACTCGCCCGATTACAACGGCATGCGGACTTTTCCCCTAGGCCGTTCTAGTTATTCGTTTCGAGCATCAGAACTGCGAAAATTTTGAGTTTCTCAAGCGTTTCTTACATCCAAACGGCCATATCTCGCGAAATGATTGACCAATCCGCATAATTTCAGTTCCATCTGAAAGTAGAAACTCGCCCGATTACAACGGTATGTGTAGTTTTCCCCTAGGCCGTTCCAGTTATTCGTTTCGAGCATCAGAACTGCGAAAATTTTGAGTTTCTCAAGCGCTTCTTACCTCCAAACTGCCATATCTCGCGAACGGATTGACCAATCCGCAAAATTTCTGTTGCATTTGAAAGTAGAAACTCGCCTGATTACAACAGTATGTGTAGTTTTCCCCTAGACCTTTCCAGTTATTCGTTTCGAGCACCAGAACTGCGAAAATTTTGAGTTTCTCAAGCGTTTCTTACCTCCAAACTGCCATATCTCGCGAACGGATTGACCAATCCGCAAAATTTCTGTTGCTTCTGAAAGTAGAAACTCGGCCGATTACAACGGCATGCGGACTTTTCCCCTAGGCCGTTCTAGTTATTCGTTTCGAGCATCAGAACTGCGAAAATTTTGAGTTTCTCAAGCGTTTCTTACATCCAAACGGCCATATCTCGCGAACGGATTGATCAATCCGCAAAATTTCTGTTGCATTTGAAAGTGGAAACTCGCCCGATTACAACGGTATGCGCACTTTTCCTCTGGGCCGTTCTAGTTATTCGTTTCGAGCATCAGAACTGCGAAAATTTTGAGTTTCTCAAGTGGTTCTTACCTCCAAACTGCCATATCTCGCGAACGGATTGACCAATCCGCATGATTTCTATTGCATCTGAAAGTAGAAACTCGCCCGATTACAACGGTATGCGTTCTTCTCCCCTAGGCCGTTCTAGTCATTCGTTTCGAGCATCAGAACTGCGAAAATTTTGAGTTTCTGAAGCGTTTCTTACCTCCAAACTGCCATATCTCGCGAACGGATTGACCAATCCGCATAATTTCTGTTGCACCTGAAAGTAGAAACTCGCCCGATTACAACGGTATGTGTAGTTTTCCCCTAGGCCGTTCCAGTTATTCGTTTCGTTCATCAGAACTGCGAAAATTTTGAGTTTCTCAAGCGCTTCTTACCTCCAAACTGCCATATCTCGCGAACGGATTGACCAATCCGCATAATTTCTGTTGCACCTGAAAGTAGAAACTCGCCCGATTACAACGGTATGTGTAGTTTTCCCCTAGGCCGTTCCAGTTATTCGTTTCGATCATCAGAACTGCGAAAATTTTGAGTTTCTCAAGCGTTTCTTACCTCCAAACTGCCATATCTCGCGAACGGATTGACCAATCCGCATGATTTCTGTTGCATCTGAAAGTAGAAACTCGCCCGATTACAACGGTATGCGTACTTCTCCCCTAGGCCGTTCTAGTCATTCGTTTCGAGCATCAGAACTGCGAAAATTTTGAGTTTCTCAAGCGTTTCTTACCTCCAAACTGCCATATCTCGCGAACGGATTGACCAATCCGCATGATTTCTGTTGCATCTGAAAGTAGAAACTCGCCCGATTACAACGGTATGCGTACTTCTCCCCTAGGCCGTTCTAGTCATTCGTTTCGAGCATCAGAACTGCGAAAATTTTGAGTTTCTCAAGCGTTTCTTACCTCCAAACTGCCATATCTCGCGAACGGATTGACCAATCCGCACAATTTCTGTTGCTTCTGAAAGTAGAAACTCGCCCGATTACAACGGCATGCGCACTTTTCCCCTAGGCCGTTCTAGTTATTCGTTTCGAGCATCAGAACTGCGAAAATTTTGAGTTTCTCAAGCGTTTCTTACATCCAAACGGCCATATCTCGCGAACTGATTGACCAATCCGCATAATTTCTGTTGCATCTGAAAGTAGAAACTCGCCCGATTACAACGGTATGCGCACTTTTCCCCTGGGCCGTTCTAGTTATTCGTTTCGATCATCAGAACTCCTAAAATTTTGAGTTTCTCAAGCGCTTCTTACCTCCAAACTGCCATATCTCGCGAACGGATTGACCAATCCGCAAAATTTCTGTTGCATTTGAAAGTAGAAAATCGCCCGATTACAACGGTATGCGCACTTTTCCCCTGGGCCGTTCTAGTTATTCGTTTCGAGCATCAGAACTGCGAAAATTTTGAGTTTCTCAAGCGTTTCTTACCTCCAAACTGCCATATCTCGCGAACGGATTGACCAATCCGCAAAATTTCTGTTGCATTTGAAAGTAGAAACTCGCCTGATTACAACAGTATGTGTAGTTTTCCCCTAGAACGTTCCAGTTATTCGTTTCGAGCACCAGAAGTGCGAAAATTTTGAGTTTCTCAAGCGCTTCTTACCTCCAAACTGCCATATCTCGCGAACGGATTGACCAATCCGCAAAATTTCTGTTGCATTTGAAAGTAAAAACTCGCCTGATTACAACAGTATGTGTAGTTTTCCCCTAGACCGTTCCAGTTATTCGTTTCGAGCACCAGAACTGCGAAAATTTTGAGTTTCTCAAGCGTTTCTTACCTCCAAACTGCCATATCTCGCGAACGGATTGACCAATCCGCAAAATTTCTGTTGCTTCTGAAAGTAGAAACTCGGCCGATTACAACGGCATGCGGACTTTTCCCCTAGGCCGTTCTAGTTATTCGTTTCGAGCATCAGAACTGCGAAAATTTTGAGTTTCTCAAGCGTTTCTTACATCCAAACGGCCATATTTCGCGAACGGATTGATCAATCCGCAAAATTTCTGTTGCATTTGAAAGTAGAAACTCGCCCGATTACAACGGTATGCGCACTTTTCCTCTGGGCCGTTCTAGTTATTCGTTTCGAGCATCAGAACTGCGAAAATTTTGAGTTTCTCAAGTGGTTCTTACCTCCAAACTGCCATATCTCGCGAACGGATTGACCAATCCGCAAAATTTCTGTTGCATTTGAAAGTAGAAACTCGCCTGATTACAACAGTATGTGTAGTTTTCCCCTAGACCGTTCCAGTTATTCGTTTCGAGCACCAGAACTGCGAAAATTTTGCGTTTCTAAAGCGTTTCATATCTCCAAACTGCCATATCTCGCGAACGGATTGATCAATCCGCAAAATTTCTGTTGCATTTGAAAGTAGAAACTCGCCCGATTACAACGGTATGCGCACTTTTCCTCTGGGCCGTTCTAGTTATTCGTTTCGAGCATCAGAACTGTGAAAAGTTTGTGTTTCTCAAGTGGTTCTTACCTCCAAACTGCCATATCTCGCGAACGGATTGACCAATCCGCAAAATTTCTGTTGCATTTGAAAGTAGAAACTCGCCCAATTACAACGGTTTGCGCACTTTTCCCCTAGGCCGTTCTAGTTATTCGTTTCGAGCATCAGAACTGCGAAAATTTTGAGTTTCTCAAGCGTTTCTTACATCCAAACGGCCATATCTCGCGAACGGATAGACCAATCCGCATGATTTCTGTTGCATCTGAAAGTAGAATCTCGCCCGATTACAACGGTATGCGTACTTCTCCCCTAGGCCGTCCTAGTCATTCGTTTCGAGCATCAGAACTGCGAAAATTTTGAGTTTCTCAAGCGTTTCTTACCTCCAAACTGTCATATCTCGCGAACGGATTGACCAATCCGCAAAATTTCTGTTGCGTTTGAAAGTAGAAACTCGCCCGATTACAACGGTGTGCGCACTTTTCCCCTGGGCCGTTCTAGTCATTCGTTTCGAGCATCAGAACTGCGAAAATTTTGAGTTTCTCAAGCGTTTCTTACATCCAAACGGCCATATCTCGCGAACGGATAGACCAATCCGCATGATTTCTGTTGCATCTGAAAGTAGAATCTCGCCCGATTACAACGGTGTGCGTACTTCTCCCCTAGGCCGTTCTAGTCATTCGTTTCGAGCATCAGAACTGCGAAAATTTTGAGTTTCTCAAGCGTTCCTTACCTCCAAACTGCCATATCTCGCGAACGGATTGACCAATCCGCAAAATTTCTGTTGCTTCTGAAAGTAGAAACTCGCCCGATTACAACGGCATGCGCACTTTTCCCCTAGGCCGTTCTAGTTATTCGTTTCGAGTATCAGAACTGCGAAAATTTTGAGTTTCTCAAGCGTTTCTTACATCCAAACGGCCATATCTCGCGAACTGATTGACCAATCCGCATAATTTCTGTTGCATCTGAAAGTAGAAATTCGCCCGATTACAACGGAATGTGTAGTTTTCCCCTAGGCCGTTCCAGTTATTCGTTTCGAGCACCAGAACTGCGAAAATTTTGAGTTTCTCAAGCGTTTCTTACCTCCAAACTGCCATATCTCGCGAACGGATTGACCAATCCGCAAAATTTCTGTTGCTTCTGAAAGTAGAAACTCGGCCGATTACAACGGCATGCGGACTTTTCCCCTAGGCCGTTCTAGTTATTCGTTTCGAGCATCAGAACTGCGAAAATTTTGAGTTTCTCAAGCGTTTCTTACATCCAAACGGCCATATTTCGCGAACGGATTGATCAATCCGCAAAATTTCTGTTGCATTTGAAAGTAGAAACTCGCCCGATTACAACGGTATGCGCACTTTTCCTCTGGGCCGTTCTAGTTATTCGTTTCGAGCATCAGAACTGCGAAAATTTTGAGTTTCTCAAGTGGTTCTTACCTCCAAACTGCCATATCTCGCGAACGGATTGACCAATCCGCAAAATTTCTGTTGCATTTGAAAGTAGAAACTCGCCTGATTACAACAGTATGTGTAGTTTTCCCCTAGACCGTTCCAGTTATTCGTTTCGAGCACCAGAACTGCGAAAATTTTGCGTTTCTAAAGCGTTTCATATCTCCAAACTGCCATATCTCGCGAACGGATTGATCAATCCGCAAAATTTCTGTTGCATTTGAAAGTAGAAACTCGCCCGATTACAACGGTATGCGCACTTTTCCTCTGGGCCGTTCTAGTTATTCGTTTCGAGCATCAGAACTGTGAAAAGTTTGTGTTTCTCAAGTGGTTCTTACCTCCAAACTGCCATATCTCGCGAACGGATTGACCAATCCGCAAAATTTCTGTTGCATTTGAAAGTAGAAACTCGCCCAATTACAACGGTTTGCGCACTTTTCCCCTAGGCCGTTCTAGTTATTCGTTTCGAGCATCAGAACTGCGAAAATTTTGAGTTTCTCAAGCGTTTCTTACATCCAAACGGCCATATCTCGCGAACGGATAGACCAATCCGCATGATTTCTGTTGCATCTGAAAGTAGAATCTCGCCCGATTACAACGGTATGCGTACTTCTCCCCTAGGCCGTCCTAGTCATTCGTTTCGAGCATCAGAACTGCGAAAATTTTGAGTTTCTCAAGCGTTTCTTACCTCCAAACTGTCATATCTCGCGAACGGATTGACCAATCCGCAAAATTTCTGTTGCGTTTGAAAGTAGAAACTCGCCCGATTACAACGGTGTGCGCACTTTTCCCCTGGGCCGTTCTAGTCATTCGTTTCGAGCATCAGAACTGCGAAAATTTTGAGTTTCTCAAGCGTTTCTTACATCCAAACGGCCATATCTCGCGAACGGATAGACCAATCCGCATGATTTCTGTTGCATCTGAAAGTAGAATCTCGCCCGATTACAACGGTGTGCGTACTTCTCCCCTAGGCCGTTCTAGTCATTCGTTTCGAGCATCAGAACTGCGAAAATTTTGAGTTTCTCAAGCGTTCCTTACCTCCAAACTGCCATATCTCGCGAACGGATTGACCAATCCGCAAAATTTCTGTTGCTTCTGAAAGTAGAAACTCGCCCGATTACAACGGCATGCGCACTTTTCCCCTAGGCCGTTCTAGTTATTCGTTTCGAGTATCAGAACTGCGAAAATTTTGAGTTTCTCAAGCGTTTCTTACATCCAAACGGCCATATCTCGCGAACTGATTGACCAATCCGCATAATTTCTGTTGCATCTGAAAGTAGAAATTCGCCCGATTACAACGGAATGTGTAGTTTTCCCCTAGGCCGTTCCAGTTATTCGTTTCGATCATCAGAACTGCGAAAATTTTGAGTTTCTCAAGCGCTTCTTACCTACAAACTGCCATATCTCGCGAACGGATTGACCAATCCGCAAAATTTCTGTTGCATTTGAAAGTGGAAAATCGCCCGATTACAACGGTGTGCGCACTTTTCCCCTGGGCCGTTCTAGTTATTCGTTTCGAGCATCAGAACTGCGAAAATTTTGAGTTTCTCAAGCGTTTCTTACCTCCAAACTGCCATATCTCGCGAACGGATTGACCAATCCGCAAAATTTCTGTTGCATTTGAAAGTAGAAACTCGCCTGATTACAACAGTATGTGTAGTTTTCCCCTAGACCGTTCCAGTTATTCGTTTCGAGCACCAGAACTGCGAAAATTTTGAGTTTCTCAAGCGTTTCTTACCTCCAAACTGCCATATCTCGCGAACGGATTGACCGATCCGCAAAATTTCTGTTGCATTTGAAAGTAGAAACTCGCCCGATTACAACGGCATGCGGACTTTTCCCCTAGGCCGTTCTAGTTATTCGTTTCGAGCATCAGAACTGCGAAAATTTTGAGTTTCTCAAGCGTTTCTTACATCCAAACGGCCATATCTCGCGAAATGATTGACCAATCCGCATAATTTCAGTTCCATCTGAAAGTAGAAACTCGCCCGATTACAACGGTATGTGTAGTTTTCCCCTAGGCCGTTCCAGTTATTCGTTTCGAGCATCAGAACTGCGAAAATTTTGAGTTTCTCAAGCGCTTCTTACCTCCAAACTGCCATATCTCGCGAACGGATTGACCAATCCGCAAAATTTCTGTTGCATTTGAAAGTAGAAACTCGCCTGATTACAACAGTATGTGTAGTTTTCCCCTAGACCGTTCCAGTTATTCGTTTCGAGCACCAGAACTGCGAAAATTTTGAGTTTCTCAAGCGTTTCTTACATCCAAACTGCCATATCTCGCGAACGGATTGACCAATCCGCAAAATTTCGGTTGCTTCTGAAAGTAGAAACTCGGCCGATTACAACGGCATGCGGACTTTTCCCCTAGGCCGTTCCAGTTATTCGTTTCGAGCATCAGAACTGCGAAAATTTTGAGTTTCTCAAGCGCTTCTTACCTCCAAACTGCCATATCTCGCGAACGGATTGACCAATCCGCAAAATTTCTGTTGCATTTGAAAGTAGAAACTCGCCTGATTACAACAGTATGTGTAGTTTTCCCCTAGACCGTTCCAGTTATTCGTTTCGAGCACCAGAACTGCGAAAATTTTGAGTTTCTCAAGCGTTTCTTACCTCCAAACTGCCATATCTCGCGAACGGATTGACCAATCCGCAAAATTTCTGTTGCTTCTGAAAGTAGAAACTCGGCCGATTACAACGGCATGCGGACTTTTCCCCTAGGCCGTTCTAGTTATTCGTTTCGAGCATCAGAACTGCGAAAATTTTGAGTTTCTCAAGCGTTTCTTACATCCAAACGGCCATATCTCGCGAACGGATTGACCAATCCGCATGATTTCTATTGCATCTGAAAGTAGAAACTCGCCCGATTACAACGGTATGCGTACTTCTCCCCTAGGCCGTTCTAGTCATTCGTTTCGAGCATCAGAACTGCGAAAATTTTGAGTTTCTCAAGCGTTTCTTACCTCCAAACTGCCATATCTCGCGAACGGATTGACCAATCCGCAAAATTTCTGTTGCATTTGAATGTAGAAACTCGCCTGATTACAACAGTATGTGTAGTTTTCCCCTAGACCGTTCCAGTTATTCGTTTCGAGCACCAGAACTGCGAAAATTTTGAGTTTCTCAAGTGGTTCTTACCTCCAAACTGCCATATCTCGCGAACGGATTGACCAATCCGCAAAATTTCTGTTGCATTTGAAAGTAGAAACTCGCCTGATTACAACAGTATGTGTAGTTTTCCCCTAGACCGTTCCAGTTATTCGTTTCGAGCACCAGAACTGCGAAAATTTTGAGTTTCTCAAGCGTTTCTTACATCCAAACTGCCATATCTCGCGAACGGATTGACCAATCCGCAAAATTTCGGTTGCTTCTGAAAGTAGAAACTCGGCCGATTACAACGGCATGCGGACTTTTCCCCTAGGCCGTTCCAGTTATTCGTTTCGAGCATCAGAACTGCGAAAATTTTGAGTTTCTCAAGCGCTTCTTACCTCCAAACTGCCATATCTCGCGAACGGATTGACCAATCCGCAAAATTTCTGTTGCATTTGAAAGTAGAAACTCGCCTGATTACAACAGTATGTGTAGTTTTCCCCTAGACCGTTCCAGTTATTCGTTTCGAGCACCAGAACTGCGAAAATTTTGAGTTTCTCAAGCGTTTCTTACCTCCAAACTGCCATATCTCGCGAACGGATTGACCGATCCGCAAAATTTCTGTTGCATTTGAAAGTAGAAACTCGCCCGATTACAACGGCATGCGGACTTTTCCCCTAGGCCGTTCTAGTTATTCGTTTCGAGCATCAGAACTGCGAAAATTTTGAGTTTCTCAAGCGTTTCTTACATCCAAACGGCCATATCTCGCGAACGGATTGATCAATCCGCAAAATTTCTGTTGCATTTGAAAGTGGAAACTCGCCCGATTACAACGGTATGCGCACTTTTCCTCTGGGCCGTTCTAGTTATTCGTTTCGAGCATCAGAACTGCGAAAATTTTGAGTTTCTCAAGTGGTTCTTACCTCCAAACTGCCATATCTCGCGAACGGATTGACCAATCCGCATGATTTCTATTGCATCTGAAAGTAGAAACTCGCCCGATTACAACGGTATGCGTTCTTCTCCCCTAGGCCGTTCTAGTCATTCGTTTCGAGCATCAGAACTGCGAAAATTTTGAGTTTCTGAAGCGTTTCTTACCTCCAAACTGCCATATCTCGCGAACGGATTGACCAATCCGCATAATTTCTGTTGCACCTGAAAGTAGAAACTCGCCCGATTACAACGGTATGTGTAGTTTTCCCCTAGGCCGTTCCAGTTATTCGTTTCGTTCATCAGAACTGCGAAAATTTTGAGTTTCTCAAGCGCTTCTTACCTCCAAACTGCCATATCTCGCGAACGGATTGACCAATCCGCATAATTTCTGTTGCACCTGAAAGTAGAAACTCGCCCGATTACAACGGTATGTGTAGTTTTCCCCTAGGCCGTTCCAGTTATTCGTTTCGATCATCAGAACTGCGAAAATTTTGAGTTTCTCAAGCGTTTCTTACCTCCAAACTGCCATATCTCGCGAACGGATTGACCAATCCGCAAAATTTCTGTTGCTTCTGAAAGTAGAAACTCGGCCGATTACAACGGCATGCGGACTTTTCCCCTAGGCCGTTCTAGTTATTCGTTTCGAGCATCAGAACTGCGAAAATTTTGAGTTTCTCAAGCGTTTCTTACCTCCAAACTGCCATATCTCGCGAACGGATTGACCAATCCGCATGATTTCTGTTGCATCTGAAAGTAGAAACTCGCCCGATTACAACGGTATGCGTACTTCTCCCCTAGGCCGTTCTAGTCATTCGTTTCGAGCATCAGAACTGCGAAAATTTTGAGTTTCTCAAGCGTTTCTTACCTCCAAACTGCCATATCTCGCGAACGGATTGACCAATCCGCACAATTTCTGTTGCTTCTGAAAGTAGAAACTCGCCCGATTACAACGGCATGCGCACTTTTCCCCTAGGCCGTTCTAGTTATTCGTTTCGAGCATCAGAACTGCGAAAATTTTGAGTTTCTCAAGCGTTTCTTACATCCAAACGGCCATATCTCGCGAACTGATTGACCAATCCGCATAATTTCTGTTGCATCTGAAAGTAGAAACTCGCCCGATTACAACGGTATGCGCACTTTTCCCCTGGGCCGTTCTAGTTATTCGTTTCGATCATCAGAACTCCTAAAATTTTGAGTTTCTCAAGCGCTTCTTACCTCCAAACTGCCATATCTCGCGAACGGATTGACCAATCCGCAAAATTTCTGTTGCATTTGAAAGTAGAAAATCGCCCGATTACAACGGTATGCGCACTTTTCCCCTGGGCCGTTCTAGTTATTCGTTTCGAGCATCAGAACTGCGAAAATTTTGAGTTTCTCAAGCGTTTCTTACCTCCAAACTGCCATATCTCGCGAACGGATTGACCAATCCGCAAAATTTCTGTTGCATTTGAAAGTAGAAACTCGCCTGATTACAACAGTATGTGTAGTTTTCCCCTAGAACGTTCCAGTTATTCGTTTCGAGCACCAGAAGTGCGAAAATTTTGAGTTTCTCAAGCGCTTCTTACCTCCAAACTGCCATATCTCGCGAACGGATTGACCAATCCGCAAAATTTCTGTTGCATTTGAAAGTAAAAACTCGCCTGATTACAACAGTATGTGTAGTTTTCCCCTAGACCGTTCCAGTTATTCGTTTCGAGCACCAGAACTGCGAAAATTTTGAGTTTCTCAAGCGTTTCTTACCTCCAAACTGCCATATCTCGCGAACGGATTGACCAATCCGCAAAATTTCTGTTGCTTCTGAAAGTAGAAACTCGGCCGATTACAACGGCATGCGGACTTTTCCCCTAGGCCGTTCTAGTTATTCGTTTCGAGCATCAGAACTGCGAAAATTTTGAGTTTCTCAAGCGTTTCTTACATCCAAACGGCCATATTTCGCGAACGGATTGATCAATCCGCAAAATTTCTGTTGCATTTGAAAGTAGAAACTCGCCCGATTACAACGGTATGCGCACTTTTCCTCTGGGCCGTTCTAGTTATTCGTTTCGAGCATCAGAACTGCGAAAATTTTGAGTTTCTCAAGTGGTTCTTACCTCCAAACTGCCATATCTCGCGAACGGATTGACCAATCCGCAAAATTTCTGTTGCATTTGAAAGTAGAAACTCGCCTGATTACAACAGTATGTGTAGTTTTCCCCTAGACCGTTCCAGTTATTCGTTTCGAGCACCAGAACTGCGAAAATTTTGCGTTTCTAAAGCGTTTCATATCTCCAAACTGCCATATCTCGCGAACGGATTGATCAATCCGCAAAATTTCTGTTGCATTTGAAAGTAGAAACTCGCCCGATTACAACGGTATGCGCACTTTTCCTCTGGGCCGTTCTAGTTATTCGTTTCGAGCATCAGAACTGTGAAAAGTTTGTGTTTCTCAAGTGGTTCTTACCTCCAAACTGCCATATCTCGCGAACGGATTGACCAATCCGCAAAATTTCTGTTGCATTTGAAAGTAGAAACTCGCCCAATTACAACGGTTTGCGCACTTTTCCCCTAGGCCGTTCTAGTTATTCGTTTCGAGCATCAGAACTGCGAAAATTTTGAGTTTCTCAAGCGTTTCTTACATCCAAACGGCCATATCTCGCGAACGGATAGACCAATCCGCATGATTTCTGTTGCATCTGAAAGTAGAATCTCGCCCGATTACAACGGTATGCGTACTTCTCCCCTAGGCCGTCCTAGTCATTCGTTTCGAGCATCAGAACTGCGAAAATTTTGAGTTTCTCAAGCGTTTCTTACCTCCAAACTGTCATATCTCGCGAACGGATTGACCAATCCGCAAAATTTCTGTTGCGTTTGAAAGTAGAAACTCGCCCGATTACAACGGTGTGCGCACTTTTCCCCTGGGCCGTTCTAGTCATTCGTTTCGAGCATCAGAACTGCGAAAATTTTGAGTTTCTCAAGCGTTTCTTACATCCAAACGGCCATATCTCGCGAACGGATAGACCAATCCGCATGATTTCTGTTGCATCTGAAAGTAGAATCTCGCCCGATTACAACGGTGTGCGTACTTCTCCCCTAGGCCGTTCTAGTCATTCGTTTCGAGCATCAGAACTGCGAAAATTTTGAGTTTCTCAAGCGTTCCTTACCTCCAAACTGCCATATCTCGCGAACGGATTGACCAATCCGCAAAATTTCTGTTGCTTCTGAAAGTAGAAACTCGCCCGATTACAACGGCATGCGCACTTTTCCCCTAGGCCGTTCTAGTTATTCGTTTCGAGTATCAGAACTGCGAAAATTTTGAGTTTCTCAAGCGTTTCTTACATCCAAACGGCCATATCTCGCGAACTGATTGACCAATCCGCATAATTTCTGTTGCATCTGAAAGTAGAAATTCGCCCGATTACAACGGAATGTGTAGTTTTCCCCTAGGCCGTTCCAGTTATTCGTTTCGAGCACCAGAACTGCGAAAATTTTGAGTTTCTCAAGCGTTTCTTACCTCCAAACTGCCATATCTCGCGAACGGATTGACCAATCCGCAAAATTTCTGTTGCTTCTGAAAGTAGAAACTCGGCCGATTACAACGGCATGCGGACTTTTCCCCTAGGCCGTTCTAGTTATTCGTTTCGAGCATCAGAACTGCGAAAATTTTGAGTTTCTCAAGCGTTTCTTACATCCAAACGGCCATATTTCGCGAACGGATTGATCAATCCGCAAAATTTCTGTTGCATTTGAAAGTAGAAACTCGCCCGATTACAACGGTATGCGCACTTTTCCTCTGGGCCGTTCTAGTTATTCGTTTCGAGCATCAGAACTGCGAAAATTTTGAGTTTCTCAAGTGGTTCTTACCTCCAAACTGCCATATCTCGCGAACGGATTGACCAATCCGCAAAATTTCTGTTGCATTTGAAAGTAGAAACTCGCCTGATTACAACAGTATGTGTAGTTTTCCCCTAGACCGTTCCAGTTATTCGTTTCGAGCACCAGAACTGCGAAAATTTTGCGTTTCTAAAGCGTTTCATATCTCCAAACTGCCATATCTCGCGAACGGATTGATCAATCCGCAAAATTTCTGTTGCATTTGAAAGTAGAAACTCGCCCGATTACAACGGTTTGCGCACTTTTCCTCTGGGCCGTTCTAGTTATTCGTTTCGAGCATCAGAACTGTGAAAAGTTTGTGTTTCTCAAGTGGTTCTTACCTCCAAACTGCCATATCTCGCGAACGGATTGACCAATCCGCAAAATTTCTGTTGCATTTGAAAGTAGAAACTCGCCCAATTACAACGGTTTGCGCACTTTTCCCCTAGGCCGTTCTAGTTATTCGTTTCGAGCATCAGAACTGCGAAAATTTTGAGTTTCTCAAGCGTTTCTTACATCCAAACGGCCATATCTCGCGAACGGATAGACCAATCCGCATGATTTCTGTTGCATCTGAAAGTAGAATCTCGCCCGATTACAACGGTATGCGTACTTCTCCCCTAGGCCGTCCTAGTCATTCGTTTCGAGCATCAGAACTGCGAAAATTTTGAGTTTCTCAAGCGTTTCTTACCTCCAAACTGTCATATCTCGCGAACGGATTGACCAATCCGCAAAATTTCTGTTGCGTTTGAAAGTAGAAACTCGCCCGATTACAACGGTGTGCGCACTTTTCCCCTGGGCCGTTCTAGTCATTCGTTTCGAGCATCAGAACTGCGAAAATTTTGAGTTTCTCAAGCGTTTCTTACATCCAAACGGCCATATCTCGCGAACGGATAGACCAATCCGCATGATTTCTGTTGCATCTGAAAGTAGAATCTCGCCCGATTACAACGGTGTGCGTACTTCTCCCCTAGGCCGTTCTAGTCATTCGTTTCGAGCATCAGAACTGCGAAAATTTTGAGTTTCTCAAGCGTTCCTTACCTCCAAACTGCCATATCTCGCGAACGGATTGACCAATCCGCAAAATTTCTGTTGCTTCTGAAAGTAGAAACTCGCCCGATTACAACGGCATGCGCACTTTTCCCCTAGGCCGTTCTAGTTATTCGTTTCGAGTATCAGAACTGCGAAAATTTTGAGTTTCTCAAGCGTTTCTTACATCCAAACGGCCATATCTCGCGAACTGATTGACCAATCCGCATAATTTCTGTTGCATCTGAAAGTAGAAATTCGCCCGATTACAACGGAATGTGTAGTTTTCCCCTAGGCCGTTCCAGTTATTCGTTTCGATCATCAGAACTGCGAAAATTTTGAGTTTCTCAAGCGCTTCTTACCTACAAACTGCCATATCTCGCGAACGGATTGACCAATCCGCAAAATTTCTGTTGCATTTGAAAGTGGAAAATCGCCCGATTACAACGGTATGCGCACTTTTCCCCTGGGCCGTTCTAGTTATTCGTTTCGAGCATCAGAACTGCGAAAATTTTGAGTTTCTCAAGCGTTTCTTACCTCCAAACTGCCATATCTCGCGAACGGATTGACCAATCCGCAAAATTTCTGTTGCATTTGAAAGTAGAAACTCGCCTGATTACAACAGTATGTGTAGTTTTCCCCTAGACCGTTCCAGTTATTCGTTTCGAGCACCAGAACTGCGAAAATTTTGAGTTTCTCAAGCGTTTCTTACCTCCAAACTGCCATATCTCGCGAACGGATTGACCGATCCGCAAAATTTCTGTTGCATTTGAAAGTAGAAACTCGCCCGATTACAACGGCATGCGGACTTTTCCCCTAGGCCGTTCTAGTTATTCGTTTCGAGCATCAGAACTGCGAAAATTTTGAGTTTCTCAAGCGTTTCTTACATCCAAACGGCCATATCTCGCGAAATGATTGACCAATCCGCATAATTTCAGTTCCATCTGAAAGTAGAAACTCGCCCGATTACAACGGTATGTGTAGTTTTCCCCTAGGCCGTTCCAGTTATTCGTTTCGAGCATCAGAACTGCGAAAATTTTGAGTTTCTCAAGCGCTTCTTACCTCCAAACTGCCATATCTCGCGAACGGATTGACCAATCCGCAAAATTTCTGTTGCATTTGAAAGTAGAAACTCGCCTGATTACAACAGTATGTGTAGTTTTCCCCTAGACCGTTCCAGTTATTCGTTTCGAGCACCAGAACTGCGAAAATTTTGAGTTTCTCAAGCGTTTCTTACATCCAAACTGCCATATCTCGCGAACGGATTGACCAATCCGCAAAATTTCGGTTGCTTCTGAAAGTAGAAACTCGGCCGATTACAACGGCATGCGGACTTTTCCCCTAGGCCGTTCCAGTTATTCGTTTCGAGCATCAGAACTGCGAAAATTTTGAGTTTCTCAAGCGCTTCTTACCTCCAAACTGCCATATCTCGCGAACGGATTGACCAATCCGCAAAATTTCTGTTGCATTTGAAAGTAGAAACTCGCCTGATTACAACAGTATGTGTAGTTTTCCCCTAGACCGTTCCAGTTATTCGTTTCGAGCACCAGAACTGCGAAAATTTTGAGTTTCTCAAGCGTTTCTTACCTCCAAACTGCCATATCTCGCGAACGGATTGACCAATCCGCAAAATTTCTGTTGCTTCTGAAAGTAGAAACTCGGCCGATTACAACGGCATGCGGACTTTTCCCCTAGGCCGTTCTAGTTATTCGTTTCGAGCATCAGAACTGCGAAAATTTTGAGTTTCTCAAGCGTTTCTTACATCCAAACGGCCATATCTCGCGAACGGATTGACCAATCCGCATGATTTCTATTGCATCTGAAAGTAGAAACTCGCCCGATTACAACGGTATGCGTACTTCTCCCCTAGGCCGTTCTAGTCATTCGTTTCGAGCATCAGAACTGCGAAAATTTTGAGTTTCTCAAGCGTTTCTTACCTCCAAACTGCCATATCTCGCGAACGGATTGACCAATCCGCAAAATTTCTGTTGCATTTGAATGTAGAAACTCGCCTGATTACAACAGTATGTGTAGTTTTCCCCTAGACCGTTCCAGTTATTCGTTTCGAGCACCAGAACTGCGAAAATTTTGAGTTTCTCAAGTGGTTCTTACCTCCAAACTGCCATATCTCGCGAACGGATTGACCAATCCGCAAAATTTCTGTTGCATTTGAAAGTAGAAACTCGCCTGATTACAACAGTATGTGTAGTTTTCCCCTAGACCGTTCCAGTTATTCGTTTCGAGCACCAGAACTGCGAAAATTTTGCGTTTCTAAAGCGTTTCATATCTCCAAACTGCCATATCTCGCGAACGGATTGATCAATCCGCAAAATTTCTGTTGCATTTGAAAGTAGAAACTCGCCCGATTACAACGGTATGCGCACTTTTCCTCTGGGCCGTTCTAGTTATTCGTTTCGAGCATCAGAACTGTGAAAAGTTTGTGTTTCTCAAGTGGTTCTTACCTCCAAACTGCCGTATCTCGCGAACGGATTGACCAATCCGCAAAATTTCTGTTGCATTTGAAAGTAGAAACTCGCCCAATTACAACGGTTTGCGCACTTTTCCCCTAGGCCGTTCTAGTTATTCGTTTCGAGGATCAGAACTGCGAAAATTTTGAGTTTCTCAAGCGTTTCTTACCTCCAAACTGCCATATCTCGCGAACGGATTGACCAATCCGCAAAATTTCTGTTGCATTTGAAAGTAGAAACTCGCCCAGTTACAACGGTTTGCGCACTTTTCCCCTAGGCCGTTCTAGTCATTCGTTTCGAGCATCAGAACTGCGAAAATTTTGAGTTTCTCAAGCGTTCCTTACCTCCAAACTGCCATATCTCGCGAACGGATTGACCAATCCGCAAAATTTCTGTTGCTTCTGAAAGTAGAAACTCGCCCGATTACAACGGCATGCGCACTTTTCCCCTAGGCCGTTCTAGTTATTCGTTTCGAGTATCAGAACTGCGAAAATTTTGAGTTTCTCAAGCGTTTCTTACATCCAAACGGCCATATCTCGCGAACTGATTGACCAATCCGCATAATTTCTGTTGCATCTGAAAGTAGAAATTCGCCCGATTACAACGGTATGTGTAGTTTTCCCGTAGGCCGTTCCAGTTATTCGTTTCGATCATCAGAACTGCGAAAATTTTGAGTTTCTCAAGCGCTTCTTACCTACAAACTGCCATATCTCGCGAACGGATTGACCAATCCGCAAAATTTCTGTTGCATTTGAAAGTAGAAAATCGCCCGATTACAACGGTATGCGCACTTTTCCCCTGGGCCGTTCTAGTTATTCGTTTCGAGCATCAGAACTGCGAAAATTTTGAGTTTCTCAAGCGTTTCTTACCTCCAAACTGCCATATCTCGCGAACGGATTGACCAATCCGCAAAATTTCTGTTGCATTTGAAAGTAGAAACTCGCCTGATTACAACAGTATGTGTAGTTTTCCCCTAGACCGTTCCAGTTATTCGTTTCGAGCACCAGAACTGCGAAAATTTTGAGTTTCTCAAGCGTTTCTTACCTCCAAACTGCCATATCTCGCGAACGGATTGACCGATCCGCAAAATTTCTGTTGCATTTGAAAGTAGAAACTCGCCCGATTACAACGGCATGCGGACTTTTCCCCTAGGCCGTTCTAGTTATTCGTTTCGAGCATCAGAACTGCGAAAATTTTGAGTTTCTCAAGCGTTTCTTACATCCAAACGGCCATATCTCGCGAAATGATTGACCAATCCGCATAATTTCAGTTCCATCTGAAAGTAGAAACTCGCCCGATTACAACGGTATGCGTACTTCTCCCCTAGGCCGTTCTAGTCATTCGTTTCGAGCATCAGAACTGCGAAAATTTTGAGTTTCTCAAGCGTTTCTTACATCCAAACGGCCATATCTCGCGAAATGATTGACCAATCCGCATAATTTCAGTTCCATCTGAAAGTAGAAACTCGCCCGATTACAACGGTATGTGTAGTTTTCCCCTAGGCCGTTCCAGTTATTCGTTTCGAGCATCAGAACTGCGAAAATTTTGAGTTTCTCAAGCGCTTCTTACCTCCAAACTGCCATATCTCGCGAACGGATTGACCAATCCGCAAAATTTCTGTTGCATTTGAAAGTAGAAACTCGCCTGATTACAACAGTATGTGTAGTTTTCCCCTAGACCGTTCCAGTTATTCGTTTCGAGCACCAGAACTGCGAAAATTTTGAGTTTCTCAAGCGTTTCTTACCTCCAAACTGCCATATCTCGCGAACGGATTGACCAATCCGCAAAATTTCTGTTGCTTCTGAAAGTAGAAACTCGGCCGATTACAACGGCATGCGGACTTTTCCCCTAGGCCGTTCTAGTTATTCGTTTCGAGCATCAGAACTGCGAAAATTTTGAGTTTCTCAAGCGTTTCTTACATCCAAACGGCCATATCTCGCGAACGGATTGACCAATCCGCATGATTTCTATTGCATCTGAAAGTAGAAACTCGCCCGATTACAACGGTATGCGTACTTCTCCCCTAGGCCGTTCTAGTCATTCGTTTCGAGCATCAGAACTGCGAAAATTTTGAGTTTCTCAAGCGTTTCTTACCTCCAAACTGCCATATCTCGCGAACGGATTGACCAATCCGCAAAATTTCTGTTGCATTTGAATGTAGAAACTCGCCTGATTACAACAGTATGTGTAGTTTTCCCCTAGACCGTTCCAGTTATTCGTTTCGAGCACCAGAACTGCGAAAATTTTGAGTTTCTCAAGTGGTTCTTACCTCCAAACTGCCATATCTCGCGAACGGATTGACCAATCCGCAAAATTTCTGTTGCATTTGAAAGTAGAAACTCGCCTGATTACAACAGTATGTGTAGTTTTCCCCTAGACCGTTCCAGTTATTCGTTTCGAGCACCAGAACTGCGAAAATTTTGCGTTTCTAAAGCGTTTCATATCTCCAAACTGCCATATCTCGCGAACGGATTGATCAATCCGCAAAATTTCTGTTGCATTTGAAAGTAGAAACTCGCCCGATTACAACGGTGTGCGCACTTTTCCCCTGGGCCGTTCTAGTTATTCGTTTCGAGGATCAGAACTGCGAAAATTTTGAGTTTCTCAAGCGTTTCTTACCTCCAAACTGCCATATCTCGCGAACGGATTGACCAATCCGCAAAATTTCTGTTGCATTTGAAAGTAGAAACTCGCCCAATTACAACGGTTTGCGCACTTTTCCCCTAGGCCGTTCTAGTTATTCGTTTCGAGCATCAGAACTGCGAAAATTTTGAGTTTCTCAAGCGTTTCTTACATCCAAACGGCCATATCTCGCGAACGGATAGACCAATCCGCATGATTTCTGTTGCATCTGAAAGTAGAATCTCGCCCGATTACAACGGTATGCGTACTTCTCCCCTAGGCCGTCCTAGTCATTCATTTCGAGCATCAGAACTGCGAAAATTTTGAGTTTCTCAAGCGTTTCTTACCTCCAAACTGCCATATCTCGCGAACGGATTGACCAATCCGCAAAATTTCTGTTGCGTTTGAAAGTAGAAACTCGCCCGATTACAACGGTGTGCGCACTTTTCCCCTGGGACGTTCTAGTCATTCGTTTCGAGCATCAGAACTGCGAAAATTTTGAGTTTCTCAAGCGTTTCTTACATCCAAACGGCCATATCTCGCGAACGGATATACCAATCCGCATGATTTCTGTTGCATCTGAAAGTAGAATCTCGCCCGATTACAACGGTGTGCGTACTTCTCCCCTAGGCCGTTCTAGTCATTCGTTTCGAGCATCAGAACTGCGAAAATTTTGAGTTTCTCAAGCGTTCCTTACCTCCAAACTGCCATATCTCGCGAACGGATTGACCAATCCGCAAAATTTCTGTTGCATTTGAAAGTAGAAAATCGCCCGATTACAACGGTATGCGCACTTTTCCCCTGGGCCGTTCTAGTTATTCGTTTCGAGCATCAGAACTGCGAAAATTTTGAGTTTCTCAAGCGTTTCTTACCTCCAAACTGCCATATCTCGCGAACGGATTGACCAATCCGCAAAATTTCTGTTGCATTTGAAAGTAGAAACTCGCCTGATTACAACAGTATGTGTAGTTTTCCCCTAGACCGTTCCAGTTATTCGTTTCGAGCACCAGAACTGCGAAAATTTTGAGTTTCTCAAGCGTTTCTTACCTCCAAACTGCCATATCTCGCGGACGGATTGACCGATCCGCAAAATTTCTGTTGCATTTGAAAGTAGAAACTCGCCCGATTACAACGGCATGCGGACTTTTCCCCTAGGCCGTTCTAGTTATTCGTTTCGAGCATCAGAACTGCGAAAATTTTGAGTTTCTCAAGCGTTTCTTACATCCAAACGGCCATATCTCGCGAAATGATTGACCAATCCGCATAATTTCAGTTCCATCTGAAAGTAGAAACTCGCCCGATTACAACGGTATGTGTAGTTTTCCCCTAGGCCGTTCCAGTTATTCGTTTCGAGCATCAGAACTGCGAAAATTTTGAGTTTCTCAAGCGCTTCTTACCTCCAAACTGCCATATCTCGCGAACGGATTGACCAATCCGCAAAATTTCTGTTGCATTTGAAAGTAGAAACTCGCCTGATTACAACAGTATGTGTAGTTTTCCCCTAGACCGTTCCAGTTATTCGTTTCGAGCACCAGAACTGCGAAAATTTTGAGTTTCTCAAGCGTTTCTTACCTCCAAACTGCCATATCTCGCGAACGGATTGACCAATCCGCAAAATTTCTGTTGCTTCTGAAAGTAGAAACTCGGCCGATTACAACGGCATGCGGACTTTTCCCCTAGGCCGTTCTAGTTATTCGTTTCGAGCATCAGAACTGCGAAAATTTTGAGTTTCTCAAGCGTTTCTTACATCCAAACGGCCATATCTCGCGAACGGATTGACCAATCCGCATGATTTCTATTGCATCTGAAAGTAGAAACTCGCCGATTACAACGGTATGCGTACTTCTCCCCTAGGCCGTTCTAGTCATTCGTTTCGAGCATCAGAACTGCGAAAATTTTGAGTTTCTCAAGCGTTTCTTACCTCCAAACTGCCATATCTCGCGAACGGATTGACCAATCCGCAAAATTTCTGTTGCATTTGAATGTAGAAACTCGCCTGATTACAACAGTATGTGTAGTTTTCCCCTAGACCGTTCCAGTTATTCGTTTCGAGCACCAGAACTGCGAAATTTTGAGTTTCTCAAGTGGTTCTTACCTCCAAACTGCCATATCTCGCGAACGGATTGACCAATCCGCAAAATTTCTGTTGCATTTGAAAGTAGAAACTCGCCTGATTACAACAGTATGTGTAGTTTTCCCCTAGACCGTTCCAGTTATTCGTTTCGAGCACCAGAACTGCGAAAATTTTGCGTTTCTAAAGCGTTTCATATCTCCAAACTGCCATATCTCGCGAACGGATTGATCAATCCGCAAAATTTCTGTTGCATTTGAAAGTAGAAACTCGCCCGATTACAACGGTGTGCGCACTTTTCCCCTGGGCCGTTCTAGTTATTCGTTTCGAGGATCAGAACTGCGAAAATTTTGAGTTTCTCAAGCGTTTCTTACCTCCAAACTGCCATATCTCGCGAACGGATTGACCAATCCGCAAAATTTCTGTTGCATTTGAAAGTAGAAACTCGCCCAATTACAACGGTTTGCGCACTTTTCCCCTAGGCCGTTCTAGTTATTCGTTTCGAGCATCAGAACTGCGAAAATTTTGAGTTTCTCAAGCGTTTCTTACATCCAAACGGCCATATCTCGCGAACGGATTGACCAATCCGCATGATTTCTATTGCATCTGAAAGTAGAAACTCGCCCGATTACAACGGTATGCGTACTTCTCCCCTAGGCCGTTCTAGTCATTCGTTTCGAGCATCAGAACTGCGAAAATTTTGAGTTTCTCAAGCGTTTCTTACCTCCAAACTGCCATATCTCGCGAACGGATTGACCAATCCGCAAAATTTCTGTTGCATTTGAATGTAGAAACTCGCCTGATTACAACAGTATGTGTAGTTTTCCCCTAGACCGTTCCAGTTATTCGTTTCGAGCACCAGAACTGCGAAAATTTTGAGTTTCTCAAGTGGTTCTTACCTCCAAACTGCCATATCTCGCGAACGGATTGACCAATCCGCAAATTTCTGTTGCATTTGAAAGTAGAAACTCGCCTGATTACAACAGTATGTGTAGTTTTCCCCTAGACCGTTCCAGTTATTCGTTTCGAGCACCAGAACTGCGAAAATTTTGCGTTTCTAAAGCGTTTCATATCTCCAAACTGCCATATCTCGCGAACGGATTGATCAATCCGCAAAATTTCTGTTGCATTTGAAAGTAGAAACTCGCCCGATTACAACGGTGTGCGCACTTTTCCCCTGGGCCGTTCTAGTTATTCGTTTCGAGGATCAGAACTGCGAAAATTTTGAGTTTCTCAAGCGTTTCTTACCTCCAAACTGCCATATCTCGCGAACGGATTGACCAATCCGCAAAATTTCTGTTGCATTTGAAAGTAGAAACTCGCCCAATTACAACGGTTTGCGCACTTTTCCCCTAGGCCGTTCTAGTTATTCGTTTCGAGCATCAGAACTGCGAAAATTTTGAGTTTCTCAAGCGTTTCTTACATCCAAACGGCCATATCTCGCGAACGGATAGACCAATCCGCATGATTTCTGTTGCATCTGAAAGTAGAATCTCGCCCGATTACAACGGTATGCGTACTTCTCCCCTAGGCCGTCCTAGTCATTCATTTCGAGCATCAGAACTGCGAAAATTTTGAGTTTCTCAAGCGTTTCTTACCTCCAAACTGCCATATCTCGCGAACGGATTGACCAATCCGCAAAATTTCTGTTGCGTTTGAAAGTAGAAACTCGCCCGATTACAACGGTGTGCGCACTTTTCCCCTGGGCCGTTCTAGTCATTCGTTTCGAGCATCAGAACTGCGAAAATTTTGAGTTTCTCAAGCGTTTCTTACATCCAAACGGCCATATCTCGCGAACGGATAGACCAATCCGCATGATTTCTGTTGCATCTGAAAGTAGAATCTCGCCCGATTACAACGGTGTGCGTACTTCTCCCCTAGGCCGTTCTAGTCATTCGTTTCGAGCATCAGAACTGCGAAAATTTTGAGTTTCTCAAGCGTTCCTTACCTCCAAACTGCCATATCTCGCGAACGGATTGACCAATCCGCAAAATTTCTGTTGCTTCTGAAAGTAGAAACTCGCCCGATTACAACGGCATGCGCACTTTTCCCCTAGGCCGTTCTAGTTATTCGTTTCGAGTATCAGAACTGCGAAAATTTTGAGTTTCTCAAGCGTTTCTTACATCCAAACGGCCATATCTCGCGAACTGATTGACCAATCCGCATAATTTCTGTTGCATCTGAAAGTAGAAATTCGCCCGATTACAACGGTATGTGTAGTTTTCCCCTAGGCCGTTCCAGTTATTCGTTTCGATCATCAGAACTGCGAAAATTTTGAGTTTCTCAAGCGCTTCTTACCTACAAACTGCCATATCTCGCGAACGGATTGACCAATCCGCAAAATTTCTGTTGCATTTGAAAGTAGAAAATCGCCCGATTACAACGGTATGCGCACTTTTCCCCTGGGCCGTTCTAGTTATTCGTTTCGAGCATCAGAACTGCGAAAATTTTGAGTTTCTCAAGCGTTTCTTACCTCCAAACTGCCATATCTCGCGAACGGATTGACCAATCCGCAAAATTTCTGTTGCATTTGAAAGTAGAAACTCGCCTGATTACAACAGTATGTGTAGTTTTCCCCTAGACCGTTCCAGTTATTCGTTTCGAGCACCAGAACTGCGAAAATTTTGAGTTTCTCAAGCGTTTCTTACCTCCAAACTGCCATATCTCGCGAACGGATTGACCGATCCGCAAAATTTCTGTTGCATTTGAAAGTAGAAACTCGCCCGATTACAACGGCATGCGGACTTTTCCCCTAGGCCGTTCTAGTTATTCGTTTCGAGCATCAGAACTGCGAAAATTTTGAGTTTCTCAAGCGTTTCTTACATCCAATCGGCCATATCTCGCGAAATGATTGACCATTCCGCATAATTTCAGTTCCATCTGAAAGTAGAAACTCGCCCGATTACAACGGTATGTGTAGTTTTCCCCTAGGCCGTTCCAGTTATTCGTTTCGAGCATCAGAACTGCGAAAATTTTGAGTTTCTCAAGCGCTTCTTACCTCCAAACTGCCATATCTCGCGAACGGATTGACCAATCCGCAAAATTTCTGTTGCATTTGAAAGTAGAAACTCGCCTGATTACAACAGTATGTGTAGTTTTCCCCTAGACCGTTCCAGTTATTCGTTTCGAGCACCAGAACTGCGAAAATTTTGAGTTTCTCAAGCGTTTCTTACCTCCAAACTGCCATATCTCGCGAACGGATTGACCAATCCGCAAAATTTCTGTTGCTTCTGAAAGTAGAAACTCGGCCGATTACAACGGCATGCTGACTTTTCCCCTAGGCCGTTCTAGTTATTCGTTTCGAGCATCAGAACTGCGAAAATTTTGAGTTTCTCAAGCGCTTCTTACCTCCAAACTGCCATATCTCGCGAACGGATTGACCAATCCGCAAAATTTCTGTTGCATTTGAAAGTAGAAAATCGCCCGATTACAACGGTATGCGCACTTTTCCCCTGGGCCGTTCTAGTTATTCGTTTCGAGCATCAGAACTGCGAAAATTTTGAGTTTCTCAAGCGTTTCTTACATCCAAACTGCCATATCTCGCGAACGGATTGACCAATCCGCAAAATTTCTGTTGCGTTTGAAAGTAGAAACTCTCCCGATTACAACGGTGTGCGCACTTTTCCCCTGGGCCGTTCTAGTTATTCGTTTCGAGCATAAAACTGCGAAAATTTTGAGTTTCTAAAGCGTTTCTTACCTCCAAACAGCCATATCTCGCGAACGGATTGACCAATCCGCATGATTTCTGTTGCATCTGAAAGTAGCAACTCGCCCGATTACAACGGTATGTGTAGTTTTCCCCTAGGCCGTTCCAATTATTCGTTTCGATCATCAGAACTGCGAAAATTTTGAGTTTCTCAAGCGCTTCTTACCTCCAAACTGCCATATCTGGCGAACGGATTGACCAATCCGCAAAATTTCTGTTGCTTCTGAAAGTAGAAACTCGGCCGATTACAACGGCATGCGGACTTTTCCCCTAGGCCGTTCCAGTTATTCGTTTCGAGCATCAGAACTGCGAAAATTTTGAGTTTCTCAAGCGCTTCTTACCTCCAAACTGCCATATCTCGCGAACGGATTGACCAATCCGCAAAATTTCTGTTGCATTTGAAAGTAGAAACTCGCCTGATTACAACAGTATGTGTAGTTTTCCCCTAGACCGTTCCAGTTATTCGTTTCGAGCACCAGAACTGCGAAAATTTTGAGTTTCTCAAGCGTTTCTTACCTCCAAACTGCCATATCTCGCGAACGGATTGACCAATCCGCAAAATTTCTGTTGCTTCTGAAAGTAGAAACTCGGCCGATTACAACGGCATGCGGACTTTTCCCCTAGGCCGTTCCAGTTATTCGTTTCGAGCATCAGAACTGCGAAAATTTTGAGTTTCTCAAGCGCTTCTTACCTCCAAACTGCCATATCTCGCGAACGGATTGACCAATCCGCAAAATTTCTGTTGCATTTGAAAGTAGAAACTCGCCTGATTACAACAGTATGTGTAGTTTTCCCCTAGACCGTTCCAGTTATTCGTTTCGAGCACCAGAACTGCGAAAATTTTGAGTTTCTCAAGCGTTTCTTACCTCCAAACTGCCATATCTCGCGAACGGATTGACCAATCCGCAAAATTTCTGTTGCTTCTGAAAGTAGAAACTCGGCCGATTACAACGGCATGCGGACTTTTCCCCTAGGCCGTTCTAGTTATTCGTTTCGAGCATCAGAACTGCGAAAATTTTGAGTTTCTCAAGCGTTTCTTACATCCAAACGGCCATATCTCGCGAACGGATTGATCAATCCGCAAAATTTCTGTTGCATTTGAAAGTAGAAACTCGCCCGATTACAACGGTATGCGCACTTTTCCTCTGGGCCGTTCTAGTTATTCGTTTCGAGCATCAGAACTGCGAAAATTTTGAGTTTCTCAAGTGGTTCTTACCTCCAAACTGCCATATCTCGCGAACGGATTGACCAATCCGCATGATTTCTATTGCATCTGAAAGTAGAAACTCGCCCGATTACAACGGTATGCGTACTTCTCCCCTAGGCCGTTCTAGTCATTCGTTTCGAGCATCAGAACTGCGAAAATTTTGAGTTTCTCAAGCGTTTCTTACCTCCAAACTGCCATATCTCGCGAACGGATTGACCAATCCGCAAAATTTCTGTTGCATTTGAAAGTAGAAACTCGCCTGATTACAACAGTATGTGTAGTTTTCCCCTAGACCGTTCCAGTTATTCGTTTCGAGCACCAGAACTGCGAAAATTTTGCGTTTCTAAAGCGTTTCATATCTCCAAACTGCCATATCTCGCGAACGGATTGATCAATCCGCAAAATTTCTGTTGCATTTGAAAGTAGAAACTCGCCCGATTACAACGGTATGCGCACTTTTCCTCTGGGCCGTTCTAGTTATTCGTTTCGAGCATCAGAACTTTGAAAAGTTTGAGTTTCTCAAGTGGTTCTTACCTCCAAACTGCCATATCTCGCGAACGGATTGACCAATCCGCAAAATTTCTGTTGCGTTTGAAAGTAGAAACTCGCCCGATTACAACGGTGTGCGCACTTTTCCCCTGGGCCGTTCTAGTTATTCGTTTCGAGCATCAGAACTGCGAAAATTTTGAGTTTCTCAAGCGTTTCTTACCTCCAAACTGCCATATCTCGCGAACGGATTGACCAATCCGCAAAATTTCTGTTGCATTTGAAAGTAGAAACTCGCCCAATTACAACGGTTTGCGCACTTTTCCCCTAGGCCGTTCTAGTTATTCGTTTCGAGCATCAGAACTGCGAAAATTTTGAGTTTCTCAAGCGTTTCTTACATCCAAACGGCCATATCTCGCGAACGGATAGACCAATCCGCATGATTTCTGTTGCATCTGAAAGTAGAAACTCGCCCGATTACAACGGTATGTGTAGTTTTCCCCTAGGCCGTTCCAGTTATTCGTTTCGAGCATCAGAACTGCGAAAATTTTGAGTTTCTCAAGTGGTTCTTACCTCCAAACTGCCATATCTCGCGAACGGATTGACCAATCCGCAAAATTTCGGTTGCGTTTGAAAGTAGAAACTCGCCCGATTACAACGGTGTGCGCACTTTTCCCCTGGGCCGTTCTAGTTATTCGTTTCGAGCATCAGAATTGCGAAAATTTTGAGTTTCTCAAGCGTTTCTTACCTCCAAACTGCCATATCTCGCGAACGGATTGACCAATCCGGAAAATTTCTGTTGCATTTGAAAGTAGAAACTCGCCCAACTACAACGGTTTGGCACTTTTCCCCTAGGCCGTTCTAGTTATTCGTTTCGAGCATCAGAACTGCGAAAATTTTGAGTTTCTCAAGCGTTTCTTACATCCAAACGGCCATATCTCGCGAACGGATAGACCAATCCGCATGATTTCTGTTGCATCTGAAAGTAGAATCTCGCCCGATTACAACGGTATGCGTACTTCTCCCCTAGGCCGTTCTAGTTATTCGTTTCGAGCATCAGAACTGCGAAAATTTTGAGTTTCTCAAGCGTTTCTTACCTCCAAACTGCCATATCTCGCGAACGGATTGACCAATCCGCAAAATTTCGGTTGCGTTTGAAAGTAGAAACTCGCCCAATTACAACGGTTTGCGCACTTTTCCCCTAGGCCGTTCTAGTTATTCGTTTCGAGCATCAGAACTGCGAAAATTTTGAGCTTCTCAAGCGTTTCTTACATCCAAACGGCCATATCTCGCGAACGGATTGATCAATCCGCAAAATTTCTGTTGCATTTGAAAGTAGAAACTCGCCCGATTACAACGGTATGCGCACTTTTCCTCTGGGCCGTTCTAGTTATTCGTTTCGAGCATCAGAACTTTGAAAAGTTTGAGTTTCTCAAGTGGTTCTTACCTCCAAACTGCCATATCTCGCGAACGGATTGACCAATCCGCAAAATTTCTGTTGCGTTTGAAAGTAGAAACTCGCCCGATTACAACGGTGTGCGCACTTTTCCCCTGGGCCGTTCTAGTTATTCGTTTCGAGCATCAGAACTGCGAAAATTTTGAGTTTCTCAAGCGCTTCTTACCTCCAAACTGCCATATCTCGCGAACGGATTGACCAATCCGCAAAATTTCTGTTGCATTTGAAAGTAGAAAATCGCCCGATTACAACGGTATGCGCACTTTTCCCCTGGGCCGTTCTAGTTATTCGTTTCGAGCATCAGAACTGCGAAAATTTTGAGTTTCTCAAGCGTTTCTTACCTCCAAACTGCCATATCTCGCGAATGGATTGACCAATCCGCAAAATTTCTGTTGCGTTTGAAAGTAGAAACTCTCCCGATTACAACGGTGTGCGCACTTTTCCCCTGGGCCGTTCTAGTTATTCGTTTCGAGCATAAAACTGCGAAAATTTTGAGTTTCTAAAGCGTTTCTTACCTCCAAACAGCCATATCTCGCGAACGGATTGACCAATCCGCATGATTTCTGTTGCATCTGAAAGTAGCAACTCGCCCGATTACAACGGTATGTGTAGTTTTCCCCTAGGCCGTTCCAATTATTCGTTTCGATCATCAGAACTGCGAAAATTTTGAGTTTCTCAAGCGCTTCTTACCTCCAAACTGCCATATCTCGCGAACGGATTGACCAATCCGCAAAATTTCTGTTGCTTCTGAAAGTAGAAACTCGGCCGATTACAACGGCATGCGGACTTTTCCCCTAGGCCGTTCTAGTTATTCGTTTCGAGCATCAGAACTGCGAAAATTTTGAGTTTCTCAAGCGTTTCTTACATCCAAACGGCCATATCTCGCGAACGGATAGACCAATCCGCATGATTTCTGTTGCATCTGAAAGTAGAAACTCGCCCGATTACAACGGTATGTGTAGTTTTCCCCTAGGCCGTTCCAGTTATTCGTTTCGAGCATCAGAACTGCGAAAATTTTGAGTTTCTCAAGTGGTTCTTACCTCCAAACTGCCATATCTCGCGAACGGATTGACCAATCCGCAAAATTTCGGTTGCGTTTGAAAGTAGAAACTCGCCCGATTACAACGGTGTGCGCACTTTTCCCCTGGGCCGTTCTAGTTATTCGTTTCGAGCATCAGAATTGCGAAAATTTTGAGTTTCTCAAGCGTTTCTTACCTCCAAACTGCCATATCTCGCGAACGGATTGACCAATCCGGAAAATTTCTGTTGCATTTGAAAGTAGAAACTCGCCCAACTACAACGGTTTGGCACTTTTCCCCTAGGCCGTTCTAGTTATTCGTTTCGAGCATCAGAACTGCGAAAATTTTGAGTTTCTCAAGCGTTTCTTACATCCAAACGGCCATATCTCGCGAACGGATAGACCAATCCGCATGATTTCTGTTGCATCTGAAAGTAGAATCTCGCCCGATTACAACGGTGTGCGCACTTTTCCCCTGGGCCGTTCTAGTTATTCGTTTCGAGCATCAGAACTGCGAAAATTTTGAGTTTCTCAAGCGCTTCTTACCTCCAAACTGCCATATCTCGCGAACGGATTGACCAATCCGCAAAATTTCTGTTGCATTTGAAAGTAGAAAATCGCCCGATTACAACGGTATGCGCACTTTTCCCCTGGGCCGTTCTAGTTATTCGTTTCGAGCATCAGAACTGCGAAAATTTTGAGTTTCCCAAGCGTTTCTTACCTCCAAACTGCCATATCTCGCGAATGGATTGACCAATCCGCAAAATTTCTGTTGCGTTTGAAAGTAGAAACTCTCCCGATTACAACGGTGTGCGCACTTTTCCCCTGGGCCGTTCTAGTTATTCGTTTCGAGCATAAAACTGCGAAAATTTTGAGTTTCTAAAGCGTTTCTTACCTCCAAACAGCCATATCTCGCGAACGGATTGACCAATCCGCATGATTTCTGTTGCATCTGAAAGTAGCAACTCGCCCGATTACAACGGTATGTGTAGTTTTCCCCTAGGCCGTTCCAATTATTCGTTTCGATCATCAGAACTGCGAAAATTTTGAGTTTCTCAAGCGCTTCTTACCTCCAAACTGCCATATCTCGCGAACGGATTGACCAATCCGCAAAATTTCTGTTGCTTCTGAAAGTAGAAACTCGGCCGATTACAACGGCATGCGGACTTTTCCCCTAGGCCGTTCTAGTTATTCGTTTCGAGCATCAGAACTGCGAAAATTTTGAGTTTCTCAAGCGTTTCTTACATCCAAACGGCCATATCTCGCGAAATGATTGACCAATCCGCATAATTTCTGTTCCATCTGAAAGTAGAAACTCGCCCGATTACAACGGTATGTGTAGTTTTCCCCTAGGCTGTTCCAGTTATTCGCTTCGAGCATCAGAACTGCGAAAATTTTGATTTTCTCAAGCGCTTCTTACCTCCAAACTGCCATATCTCGCGAACGGATTGACCAGTCCGCAAAATTTCTGTTGCATTTGAAAGTAGAAACTCGCCTGATTACAACAGTATGTGTAGTTTTCCCCTAGACCGTTCCAGTTATTCGTTTCGAGCACCAGAACTGCGAAAATTTTGAGTTTCTCAAGCGTTTCTTACCTCCAAACTGCCATATCTCGCGAACGGATTGACCAATCCGCAAAATTTCTGTTGCATTTGAAAGTAGAAACTCGCCCGATTACAACGGTATCCGCAGTTTTCCCCTTGGCGGTTCTAGTTATTCGTTTCGAGCATAAAACTCCGAAAATTTTGCGTTTCTAAAGCGTTTCTTATCTCCAAACTGCCATATCTCGCGAACGGATTGATCAATCCGCAAAATTTCTGTTGCATTTGAAAGTAGAAACTCGCCCGATTACAACGGTATGCGCACTTTTCCTCTGGGCCGTTCTAGTTATTCGTTTCGAGCATCAGAACTGCGAAAATTTTGAGTTTCTCAAGAGGTTCTTACCTCCAAACTGCCATATCTCGCGAACGGATTGACCAATCCGCAAAATTTCTGTTGCGTTTGAAAGTAGAAACTCGCCCGATTACAAGGGTGTGCGCATTTTTCCCCTAGGCCGTTCTAGTTATTCGGTTCGAGCATCAGAACTGAGAAAATTTTGAGTTTCTCAAGCGTTTCTTACATCCAAACTGCCATATCTCGCTAACGGATTGACCAATCCGCAAAATTTCTGTTGCATCTGAAAGTAGAAACTCGCCCGATTACAACGGTATGTGTAGTTTTCCCCTAGGCCGTTCCAGTTATTCGTTTCGAGCATCAGAACTGCGAAAATTTTGAGTTCCTCAAGTGGTTCTTACCTCCAAACTGCCATATCTCGCGAACGGATTGACCAATCCGCAAAATTTCGGTTGCGTTTGACAGAAGAAACTCGCCCGATTACAACGGTGTGCGCACTTTTCCCCTGGGCCGTTCTAGTTATTCGTTTCGAGCATCAGAACTGCGAAAATTTTGAGTTTCTCAAGCGTTTCTTACCTCCAAACTGCCATAACTCGCGAACGGATTGACCAATCCGCAAAATTTCTGTTGCGTTTGAAAGTAGAAGCTCGCCCGATTACAACGGTGTGCGTACTTCTCCCCTAGGCCGTTCTAGTCATTCGTTTCGAGCATCAGAACTGCGAAAATTTTGAGTTTCTCAAGCGTTTCTTACCTCCAAACTGCCATATCTCGCGAACGGATTGACCAATCCGCAAAATTTCTGTTGCGTTTGAAAGTAGAAACTCGCCCGATTACAACGGCATGCGCATTTTTCCCCTAGGCCGTTCTAGTTATTCGGTTCGAGCATCAGAACTGCGAAAATTTTGAGTTTCTCAAGCGTTTCTTACCTCCAAACTGCCATATCTCGCGAACGGATTGACCAATCCGCAAAATTTCTGTTGCATCTGAAAGTAGAAACTCGCCCGATTACAACGGTATGTGTAGTTTTCCCCTAGGCCGTTCCAGTTATTCGTTTCGAGCATCAGAACTGCGAAAATTTTGAGTTTCTCAAGTGGTTCTTACCTCCAAACTGCCATATCTCGCGAACGGATTGACCAATCCGCAAAATTTCGGTTGCGTTTGAAAGAAGAAACTCGCCCGATTACAACGGTGTGCGCACTTTTCCCCTGGGCCGTTCTAGTTATTCGTTTCGAGCATCAGAACTGCGAAAATTTTGAGTTTCTCAAGCGTTTCTTACCTCCAAACTGCCATATCTCGCGAACGGATTGAACAATCCCTATGATTTCTGTTGCATCTGAAAGTAGAAACTCGCCCGATTACAACGGTATGCGTACTTCTCCCCTAGGCCGTTCTAGTCATTCGTTTCGAGCATCAGAACTGCGAAAATTTTGAGTTTCTCAAGCGTTTCTTACCTCCAAACTGCCATATCTCGCGAACGGATTGACCAATCCGCAAAATTTCTGTTGCGTTTGGAAGTAGAAACTCGCCCGATTACAACGGTGTGCGCACTTTTCCCCTGGGCCGTTCTAGTTATTCGTTTCGAGCATAAAACTGCGAAAATTTTGAGTTTCTAAAGCGTTTCTTACCTCCAAACTGCCATATCTCGCGAACGGATTGAACAATCCCTATGATTTCTGTTGCATCTGAAAGTAGAAACTCGCCCGATTACAACGGTATGCGTACTTCTCCCCTAGGCCGTTCTAGTCATTCGTTTCGAGCATCAGAACTGCGAAAATTTTGAGTTTCTCAAGCGTTTCTTACCTCCAAACTGCCATATCTCGCGAACGGATTGACCAATCCGCAAAATTTCTGTTGCTTCTGAAAGTAGAAACTCGCCCGATTACAACGGCATGCGCACTTTTCCCCTAGGCCGTTCTAGTTATTCGTTTCGAGCATCAGAACTGCGAAAATTTTGAGTTTCTCAAGCGTTTCTTACCTCCAAACTGCCATATCTCGCGAACGGATTGACCAATCCGCAAAATTTCTGTTGCATTTGAAAGTAGAAACTCGCCCGATTACAACGGTATGCGCACTTTTCCTCTGGGCCGTTCTAGTTATTCGTTTCGAGCATCAGAACTGTGAAAAGTTTGAGTTTCTCAAGTGGTTCTTACCTCCAAACTGCCATATCTCGCGAACGGATTGACCAATCCGCAAAATTTCTGTTGCGTTTGAAAGTAGAAACTCGCCCGATTACAACGGTGTGCGCACTTTTCCCCTGGGCCGTTCTAGTTATTCGTTTCGAGCATCAGAACTGCGAAAATTTTGAGTTTCTCAAGCGTTTCTTACCTCCAAACTGCCATATCTCGCGAACGGATTGACCAATCCGCAAAATTTCTGTTGCATTTGAAAGTAGAAACTCGCCCAATTACAACGGTTTGCGCACTTTTCCCCTAGGCCGTTCTAGTTATTCGTTTCGAGCATCAGAACTGCGAAAATTTTGAGTTTCTCAAGCGTTTCTTACATCCAAACGGCCATATCTCGCGAACGGATAGACCAATCCGCATGATTTCTGTTGCATCTGAAAGTAGAATCTCGCCCGATTACAACGGTATGCGTACTTCTCCCCTAGGCCGTCCTAGTCATTCGTTTCGAGCATCAGAACTGCGAAAATTTTGAGTTTCTCAAGCGTTTCTTACCTCCAAACTGCCATATCTCGCGAACGGATTGACCAATCCGCAAAATTTCTGTTGCGTTTGGAAGTAGAAACTCGCCCGATTACAACGGTGTGCGCACTTTTCCCCTGGGCCGTTCTAGTTATTCGTTTCGAGCATAAAACTGCGAAAATTTTGAGTTTCTAAAGCGTTTCTTACCTCCAAACTGCCATATCTCGCGAACGGATTGAACAATCCCTATGATTTCTGTTGCATCTGAAAGTAGAAACTCGCCCGATTACAACGGTATGCGTACTTCTCCCCTAGGCCGTCCTAGTCATTCGTTTCGAGCATCAGAACTGCGAAAATTTTGAGTTTCTCAAGCGTTTCTTACCTCCAAACTGCCATATCTCGCGAACGGATTGACCAATCCGCAAAATTTCTGTTGCGTTTGAAAGTAGAAACTCGCCCGATTACAACGGCATGCGCACTTTTCCCCTAGGCCGTTCTAGTTATTCGTTTCGAGCATCAGAACTGCGAAAATTTTGAGTTTCTCAAGCGTTTCTTACCTCCAAACTGCCATATCTCGCGAACGGATTGACCAATCCGCAAAATTTCTGTTGCGTTTGAAAGTAGAAACTCGCCCAATTACAACGGTTTGCGCACTTTTCCCCTAGGCCGTTCTAGTTATTCGTTTCGAGCATCAGAACTGCGAAAATTTTGAGTTTCTCAAGCGTTTCTTACCTCCAAACTGCCATATCTCGCGAACGGATTGACCAATCCGCAAAATTTCTGTTGCGTTTGAAAGTAGAAACTCTTCCGATTACAACGGTGTGCGCACTTTTCCCCTGGGCCGTTCTAGTTATTCGTTTCGAGCATAAAACTGCGAAAATTTTGAGTTTCTCAAGTGGTTCTTACCTCCAAACTGCCATATCTCGCGAACGGATTGACCAATCCGCAAAATTTCGGTTGCGTTTGAAAGTAGAAACTCGCCCGATTACAACGGTGTGCGCACTTTTCCCCTGGGCCGTTCTAGTTATTCGTTTCGAGCATCAGAATTGCGAAAATTTTGAGTTTCTCAAGCGTTTCTTACCTCCAAACTGCCATATCTCGCGAACGGATTGACCAATCCGCAAAATTTCTGTTGCGTTTGAAAGTAGAAACTCGCCCGATTACAACGGCATGCGCACTTTTCCCCTAGGCCGTTCTAGTTATTCGTTTCGAGCATCAGAACTGCGAAAATTTTGAGTTTCTCAAGCGTTTCTTACCTCCAAACTGCCATATCTCGTGAACGGATTGACCAATCCGCAAAATTTCTGTTGCATCTGAAAGTAGAAACTCGCCCGATTACAACGGTATGTGTAGTTTTCCCCTAGGCCGTTCCAGTTATTCGTTTCGAGCATCAGAACTGCGAAAATTTTGAGTTTCTCAAGTGGTTCTTACCTCTAAACTGCCATATCTCGCGAACGGATTGACCAATCCGCAAAATTTCGGTTGCGTTTGAAAGTAGAAACTCGCCCGATTACAACGGTGTGCGCACTTTTCCCCTGGGCCGTTCTAGTTATTCGTTTCGAGCATCAGAATTGCGAAAATTTTGAGTTTCTCAAGCGTTTCTTACCTCCAAACTGCCATATCTCGCGAACGGATTGACCAATCCGCAAAATTTCTGTTGCATTTGAAAGTAGAAACTCGCCCAACTACAACGGTTTGGCACTTTTCCCCTAGGCCGTTCTAGTTATTCGTTTCGAGCATCAGAACTGCGAAAATTTTGAGTTTCTCAAGCGTTTCTTACATCCAAACGGCCATATCTCGCGAACGGATAGACCAATCCGCATGATTTCTGTTGCATCTGAAAGTAGAATCTCGCCCGATTACAACGGTATGCGTAGTTTCCACTAGGCCGTTCCAGTTATTCGTTTCGAACATAAAACTGCGAAAATTTTGAGTTTCTAAAGCGTTTCTTACCTCCAAACTGCCATATCTCGCGAACGGATTGACCAATCCGCATGATTTCTGTTGCATCTGAAAGTAGAAACTCGCCCAATTACAACGGTTTGGCACTTTTCCCCTAGGCCGTTCTAGTTATTCGTTTCGAGCATCAGAACTGCGAAAATTTTGAGTTTCTCAAGTGGTTCTTACCTCCAAACTGCCACATCTCGCGAACGGATTGACCAATCCGCAAAATTTCTGTTGCGTTTGAAAGTAGAAACTCGCCCGATTACAACGGTGTGCGCACTTTTCCCCTGGGCCGTTCTAGTTATTCGTTTCGAGCATCAGAACTGCGAAAATTTTGAGTTTCTCAAGCGTTTCTTACCTCCAAACTGCCATATCTCGCGAACGGATTGACCAATCCGCAAAATTTCTGTTGCATCTGAAAGTAGAAACTCGCCCGATTACAACGGTATGCGTACTTTTCCCCTAGACCGTTCTAGTTATGCTTGTCGAGCATCAGAACTGCGAAAATTTTGAGTTTCTCAAGCGTTTCTTACCTACAAACTACCATATCTCGCGAACGGATTGACCAATCCGCAGAATTTCTGTTGCATCTGAAAGTAGAAACTCGCCCAATTACAAGGGTATGCGTTCTTTTCCCCTAGGCCGTTCTAGTTATTCGTTTCGAGCATCAGAACTGCGAAAATTTTGAGTTTCTCAAGCGTTTCTTACATCCAAACGGCCATATCTCGCGAACTGATTGACCAATCCGCATAATTTCTGTTGCATCTGAAAGTAGAAACTCGCCCGATTACAACGGTATGTGTAGTTTCCACTAGGCCGTTCCAGTTATTCGTTTCGAGCATCAGAACTGCGAAAATTTTGAGTTTCTCAAGCGCTTCTTACCTCCAAACTGCCATATCTCGCGAACGGATTGACCAATCCGCAAAATTTCTGTTGCATTTGAAAGTAGAAAATCGCCCGATTACAACGGTATGCGCACTTTTCCCCTGGGCCGTTCTAGTTATTCGTTTCGAGCATCAGAACTGCGAAAATTTTGAGTTTCTCAAGCGTTTCTTACCTCCAAACTGCCATATGTCGCGAACGGATTGACCAATCCGCAAAATTTCTGTTGCGTTTGAAAGTAGAAACTCGCCCGATTACAACGGTGTGCGCACTTTTCCCCTGGGCCGTTCTAGTTATTCGTTTCGAGCATCAGAACTGCGAAAATTTTGAGTTTCTAAAGCGTTTCTTACCTCCAAACTGCCATATCTCGCGAACGGATTGACCAATCCGCATGATTTCTGTTGCATCTGAAAGTAGAAACTCGCCCAATTACAACGGTTTGGCACTTTTCCCCTAGGCCGTTCTAGTTATTCGTTTCGAGCATCAGAACTGCGAAAATTTTGAGTTTCTCAAGTGGTTCTTACCTCCAAACTGCCACATCTCGCGAACGGATTGACCAATCCGCAAAATTTCTGTTGCGTTTGAAAGTAGAAACTCGCCCGATTACAACGGTGTGCGCACTTTTCCCCTGGGCCGTTCTAGTTATTCGTTTCGAGCATCAGAACTGCGAAAATTTTGAGTTTCTCAAGCGTTTCTTACCTCCAAACTGCCATATCTCGCGAACGGATTGACCAATCCGCAAAATTTCTGTTGCTTCTGAAAGTAGAAACTCGCCCGATTACAACGGCATGCGCATTTTTCCCCTAGGCCGTTCTAGTTATTCGTTTCGAGCATCAGAACTTCGAAAATTTTGAGTTTCTCAAGCGTTTCTTACCTCCAAACTGCCATAACTCGCGAACGGATTGACCAATCCGCAAAATTTCTGTTGCGTTTGAAAGTAGAAACTCGCCCGATTACAACGGTGTGCGTACTTCTCCCCTCGGCCGTTCTAGTCATTCGTTTCGAGCATCAGAACTGCGAAAATTTTGAGTTTCTCAAGCGTTTCTTACCTCCAAACTGCCATATCTCGCGAACGGATTGACCAATCCGCAAAATTTCTGTTGCGTTTGAAAGTAGAAACTCGCCCGATTACAACGGTGTGCGCACTTTTCCCCTGGGCCGTTCTAGTCATTCGTTTCGAGCATCAGAACTGCGAAAATTTTGAGTTTCTCAAGCGTTTCTTACCTCCAAACTGCCATATCTCGCGAACGGATTGACCAATCCGCAAAATTTCTGTTGCTTCTGAAAGTAGAAACTCGCCCGATTACAACGGCATGCGCATTTTTCCCCTAGGCCGTTCTAGTTATTCGTTTCGAGCATCAGAACTGCGAAAATTTTGAGTTTCTCAAGCGTTTCTTACCTCCAAACTGCCATATCTCGCGAACGGATTGACCAATCCGCAAAATTTCTGTTGCATTTGAAAGTAGAAACTCGCCCAACTACAACGGTTTGGCACTTTTCCCCTAGGCCGTTCTAGTTATTCGTTTCGAGCATCAGAACTGCGAAAATTTTGAGTTTCTCAAGCGTTTCTTACATCCAAACGGCCATATCTCGCGAACTGATTGACCAATCCGCAGAATTTCTGTTGCATCTGAAAGTAGAAACTCGCCCGATTACAACGTTATGTGTAGTTTTCCCCTAGGCCGTTCCAGTTATTCGTTTCGATCATCAGAACTGCGAAAATTTTGAGTTTCTCAAGCGCTTCTTACCTCCAAACTGCCATATCTCGCGAACGGATTGACCAATCCGCAAAATTTCTGTTGCATTTGAAAGTAGAAAATCGCCCGATTACAACGGTATGCGCACTTTTCCCCTGGGCCGTTCTAGTTATTCGTTTCGAGCATCAGAACTGCGAAAATTTTGAGTTTCTCAAGCGTTTCTTACCTCCAAACTGCCATATCTCGCGAACGGATTGACCAATCCGCAAAATTTCTGTTGCGTTTGAAAGTAGAAACTCTTCCGATTACAACGGTGTGCGCACTTTTCCCCTGGGCCGTTCTAGTTATTCGTTTCGAGCATAAAACTGCGAAAATTTTGAGTTTCTCAAGTGGTTCTTACCTCCAAACTGCCATATCTCGCGAACGGATTGACCAATCCGCAAAATTTCGGTTGCGTTTGAAAGTAGAAACTCGCCCGATTACAACGGTGTGCGCACTTTTCCCCTGGGCCGTTCTAGTTATTCGTTTCGAGCATCAGAATTGCGAAAATTTTGAGTTTCTCAAGCGTTTCTTACCTCCAAACTGCCATATCTCGCGAACGGATTGACCAATCCGCAAAATTTCTGTTGCGTTTGAAAGTAGAAACTCGCCCGATTACAACGGCATGCGCACTTTTCCCCTAGGCCGTTCTAGTTATTCGTTTCGAGCATCAGAACTGCGAAAATTTTGAGTTTCTCAAGCGTTTCTTACCTCCAAACTGCCATATCTCGTGAACGGATTGACCAATCCGCAAAATTTCTGTTGCATCTGAAAGTAGAAACTCGCCCGATTACAACGGTATGTGTAGTTTTCCCCTAGGCCGTTCCAGTTATTCGTTTCGAGCATCAGAACTGCGAAAATTTTGAGTTTCTCAAGTGGTTCTTACCTCTAAACTGCCATATCTCGCGAACGGATTGACCAATCCGCAAAATTTCGGTTGCGTTTGAAAGTAGAAACTCGCCCGATTACAACGGTGTGCGCACTTTTCCCCTGGGCCGTTCTAGTTATTCGTTTCGAGCATCAGAATTGCGAAAATTTTGAGTTTCTCAAGCGTTTCTTACCTCCAAACTGCCATATCTCGCGAACGGATTGACCAATCCGCAAAATTTCTGTTGCATTTGAAAGTAGAAACTCGCCCAACTACAACGGTTTGGCACTTTTCCCCTAGGCCGTTCTAGTTATTCGTTTCGAGCATCAGAACTGCGAAAATTTTGAGTTTCTCAAGCGTTTCTTACATCCAAACGGCCATATCTCGCGAACGGATAGACCAATCCGCATGATTTCTGTTGCATCTGAAAGTAGAATCTCGCCCGATTACAACGGTATGCGTAGTTTCCACTAGGCCGTTCCAGTTATTCGTTTCGAACATAAAACTGCGAAAATTTTGAGTTTCTAAAGCGTTTCTTACCTCCAAACTGCCATATCTCGCGAACGGATTGACCAATCCGCATGATTTCTGTTGCATCTGAAAGTAGAAACTCGCCCAATTACAACGGTTTGGCACTTTTCCCCTAGGCCGTTCTAGTTATTCGTTTCGAGCATCAGAACTGCGAAAATTTTGAGTTTCTCAAGTGGTTCTTACCTCCAAACTGCCACATCTCGCGAACGGATTGACCAATCCGCAAAATTTCTGTTGCGTTTGAAAGTAGAAACTCGCCCGATTACAACGGTGTGCGCACTTTTCCCCTGGGCCGTTCTAGTTATTCGTTTCGAGCATCAGAACTGCGAAAATTTTGAGTTTCTCAAGCGTTTCTTACCTCCAAACTGCCATATCTCGCGAACGGATTGACCAATCCGCAAAATTTCTGTTGCTTCTGAAAGTAGAAACTCGCCCGATTACAACGGCATGCGCATTTTTCCCCTAGGCCGTTCTAGTTATTCGTTTCGAGCATCAGAACTGCGAAAATTTTGAGTTTCTCAAGCGTTTCTTACCTCCAAACTGCCATATCTCGCGAACGGATTGACCAATCCGCAAAATTTCTGTTGCATCTGAAAGTAGAAACTCGCCCGATTACAACCGTATGCGCACTTTTCCCCTGGGCCGTTCTAGTTATTCGTTTCGAGCATCAGAACTGCGAAAATTTTGAGTTTCTCAAGCGTTTCTTACATCCAAACGGCCATATCTCGCGAACTGATTGACCAATCCGCATAATTTCTGTTGCATCTGAAAGTAGAAACTCGCCCGATTACAACGGTATGTGTAGTTTCCACTAGGCCGTTCCAGTTATTCGTTTCGAGCATCAGAACTGCGAAAATTTTGAGTTTCTCAAGCGCTTCTTACCTCCAAACTGCCATATCTCGCGAACGGATTGACCAATCCGCAAAATTTCTGTTGCATTTGAAAGTAGAAAATCGCCCGATTACAACGGTATGCGCACTTTTCCCCTGGGCCGTTCTAGTTATTCGTTTCGAGCATCAGAACTGCGAAAATTTTGAGTTTCTCAAGCGTTTCTTACCTCCAAACTGCCATATGTCGCGAACGGATTGACCAATCCGCAAAATTTCTGTTGCGTTTGAAAGTAGAAACTCGCCCGATTACAACGGTGTGCGCACTTTTCCCCTGGGCCGTTCTAGTTATTCGTTTCGAGCATCAGAACTGCGAAAATTTTGAGTTTCTAAAGCGTTTCTTACCTCCAAACTGCCATATCTCGCGAACGGATTGACCAATCCGCATGATTTCTGTTGCATCTGAAAGTAGAAACTCGCCCAATTACAACGGTTTGGCACTTTTCCCCTAGGCCGTTCTAGTTATTCGTTTCGAGCATCAGAACTGCGAAAATTTTGAGTTTCTCAAGTGGTTCTTACCTCCAAACTGCCACATCTCGCGAACGGATTGACCAATCCGCAAAATTTCTGTTGCGTTTGAAAGTAGAAACTCGCCCGATTACAACGGTGTGCGCACTTTTCCCCTGGGCCGTTCTAGTTATTCGTTTCGAGCATCAGAACTGCGAAAATTTTGAGTTTCTCAAGCGTTTCTTACCTCCAAACTGCCATATCTCGCGAACGGATTGACCAATCCGCAAAATTTCTGTTGCTTCTGAAAGTAGAAACTCGCCCGATTACAACGGCATGCGCATTTTTCCCCTAGGCCGTTCTAGTTATTCGTTTCGAGCATCAGAACTTCGAAAATTTTGAGTTTCTCAAGTGGTTCTTACCTCCAAACTGCCACATCTCGCGAACGGATTGACCAATCCGCAAAATTTCTGTTGCTTCTGAAAGTAGAAACTCGCCCGATTACAACGGTATGCGCAGTTTTCCCCTGGGCCGTTCTAGTTATTCGTTTCGAGCATCAGAACTGCGAAAATTTTGAGTTTCTCAAGAGTTTCTTACCTCCAAACTGCCATATCTCGCGAACGGATTGACCAATCCGCAAAATTTCTGTTGCTTCTGAAAGTAGAAACTCGCCCGATTACAACAGCACGCGCACTTTTCCCCTAGGCCGTTCTAGTTATTCGTTTCGAGCATCAGAACTGCGAAAATTTTAAGTTTCTCAAGCGTTTCTTACATCCAAACGGCCATATCTCGCGAACTGATTGACCAATCCGCATAATTTCTGTTGCATCTGAAAGTAGAAACTCGCCCGATTACAACGGTATGTGTAGTTTTCCACTAGGCCGTTCCAGTTATTCGTTTCGAGCATCAGAACTGCGAAAATTTTGAGTTTCTCAAGAGTTTCTTACATCCAAACTGCCATATCTCGCGAACGGATTGACCAATCCGCAAAATTTCTGTTGCTTAAGAAAGTAGAAACTCGCCCGATTACAACAGCACGCGCACTTTTCCCCTAGGCCGTTCTAGTTATTCGTTTCGAGCATCAGAACTGCGAAAATTTTGAGTTTCTCAAGCGTTTCTTACCTCCAAACTGCCATATCTCGCGAACGGATTGACCAATCCGCATGATTTCTGTTGCATCTGAAAGTAGAAACTCGCCCGATTACAACGGTATGCGTACTTCTCCCCTAGGCCGTTCTAGTCATTCGTTTCGAGCATCAGAACTGCGAAAATTTTGAGTTTCTCAAGCGTTTCTTACATCCAAACGGCCATATCTCGCGAACGGATAGACCAATCCGCATGACTTCTGTTGCATCTGAAAGTAGAATCTCGCCCGATTACAACGGTATGCGTACTTCTCCCCTAGGCCGTTCTAGTCATTCGTTTCGAGCATCAGAACTGCGAAAATTTTGAGTTTCTCAAGCGTTTCTTACCTCCAAACTGCCATATCTCGCGAACGGATTGACCAATCCGCAAAATTTCTGTTGCTTCTGAAAGTAGAAACTCGCCCGATTACAACGGCATGCGCACTTTTCCCCTGGGCCGTTCTAGTTATTCGTTTCGAGCATCAGAACTGCAAAAATTTTGATTTTCTCAAGCGTTTCTTACCTCCAAACTGCCATATCTCGCGAACGGATTGACCAATCCGCAAAATTTCTGTTGCATCTGAAAGTAGAAACTCGCCCGATTACAACGGTATGTGTAGTTCTCCCCTAGGCCGTTCCAGTTATTCGTTTCGAGCATCAGAACTGCGAAAATTTTGAGTTTCTCAAGTGGTTCTTACCTCCAAACTGCCATATCTCGCGAACGGATTGACCAATCCGCATAATTTCTGTTGCATCTGAAAGTAGAAACTCGCCCGATTACAACGGTATGTGTAGTTTTCCTCTAGGCCGTTCCAGTTATTCGTTTCGAGCATCAGAACTGCGAAAATTTTGAGTTTCTCAAGCGCTTCTTACCTCCAGACTGCCATATCTCGCGAACGGATTGACCAATCCGCAAAATTTCTGTTGCATTTGAAAGTAGAAAATCGCCCGATTACAACGGTATGCGCACTTTTCCCCTGGGCCGTTCTAGTTATTCGTTTCGAGCATAAAACTGCGAAAATTTTGAGTTTCTAAAGCGTTTCTTACCTCCAAACTGCCATATCTCGCGAACGGATTGACCAATCCGCAAAATTTCTGTTGCGTTTGAAAGTAGAAACTCGCCCGATTACAACGGTGTGCGCACTTTTCCCCTGGACCGTTCTAGTCATTCGTTTCGAGCATCAGAACTGCGAAAATTTTGAGTTTCTCAAGCGTTTCTTACCTCCAAACTGCCATATCTCGCGAACGGATTGACCAATCCGCAAAATTTCTGTTGCTTCTGAAAGTAGAAACTCGCCCGATTACAACGGCATGCGCATTTTTCCCCTAGGCCGTTCTAGTTATTCGTTTCGAGCATCAGAACTGCGAAAATTTTGAGTTTCTCAAGCGTTTCTTACCTCCAAACTGCCATATCTCGCGAACGGATTGACCAATCCGCAAAATTTCTGTTGCATCTGAAAGTAGAAACTCGCCCGATTACAACGGTATGGGTAGTTTTCCCCTAGGCCGTTCCAGTTATTCGTTTCGAGCATCAGAACTGCGAAAATTTTGAGTTTCTCAAGTGGTTCTTACCTCCAAACTGCCATATCTCGCGAACGGATTGACCAATCCGCAAAATTTCGGTTGCGTTTGAAAGTAGAAACTCGCCCGATTACAACGGTGTGCGCACTTTTCCCCTGGGCCGTTCTAGTTATTGGTTTCGAGCATCAGAACTGCGAAAATTTTGAGTTTCTCAAGCGTTTCTTACCTCCAAACTGCCATATCTCGCGAACGGATTGACCAATCCGCAAAATTTCTGTTGCATTTGAAAGTAGAAACTCGCCCAATTACAACGGTTTGCGCACTTTTCCCCTAGGCCGTTCTAGTTATTCGTTTCGAGCATCAGAACTGCGAAAATTTTGAGTTTCTCAAGCGTTTCTTACATCCAAACGGCCATATCTCGCGAACGGATAGACCAATCCGCATGATTTCTGTTGCATCTGAAAGTAGAATCTCGCCCGATTACAACGGTATGCGTACTTCTCCCCTAGGCCGTTCTAGTCATTCGTTTCGAGCATCAGAACTGCGAAAATTTTGAGTTTCTCAAGCGTTTCTTACCTCCAAACTGCCATATCTCGCGAACGGATTGACCAATCCGCATGATTTCTGTTGCATCTGAAAGTAGAAACTCGCCCGATTACAACGGTGTGCGCACTTTTCCCCTGGACCGTTCTAGTCATTCGTTTCGAGCATCAGAACTGCGAAAATTTTGAGTTTCTCAAGCGTTTCTTACCTCCAAACTGCCATATCTCGCGAACGGATTGACCAATCCGCAAAATTTCTGTTGCTTCTGAAAGTAGAAACTCGCCCGATTACAACGGCATGCGCATTTTTCCCGTAGGCCGTTCTAGTTATTCGTTTCGAGCATCAGAACTGCGAAAATTTTGAGTTTCTCAAGCGTTTCTTACCTCCAAACTGCCATATCTCGCAAACGGATTGACCAATCCGCAAAATTTCTGTTGCATCTGAAAGTAGAAACTCGCCCGATTACAACGGTATGTGTAGTTTTCCCCTAGGCCGTTCCAGTTATTCGTTTCGAGCATCAGAACTGCGAAAATTTTGAGTTTCTCAAGTGGTTCTTACCTCCAAACTGCCATATCTCGCGAACGGATTGACCAATCCGCAAAATTTCGGTTGCGTTTGAAAGTAGAAACTCGCCCGATTACAACGGTGTGCGCACTTTTCCCCTGGGCCGTTCTAGTTATTGGTTTCGAGCATCAGAACTGCGAAAATTTTGAGTTTCTCAAGCGTTTCTTACCTCCAAACTGCCATATCTCGCGAACGGATTGACCAATCCGCAAAATTTCTGTTGCATTTGAAAGTAGAAACTCGCCCAATTACAACGGTTTGCGCACTTTTCCCCTAGGCCGTTCTAGTTATTCGTTTCGAGCATCAGAACTGCGAAAATTTTGAGTTTCTCAAGCGTTTCTTACATCCAAACGGCCATATCTCGCGAACGGATAGACCAATCCGCATGATTTCTGTTGCATCTGAAAGTAGAATCTCGCCCGATTACAACGGTATGCGTACTTCTCCCCTAGGCCGTTCTAGTCATTCGTTTCGAGCATTAGAACTGCGAAAATTTTGAGTTTCTCAAGCGTTTCTTACCTCCAAACTGCCATATCTCGCGAACGGATTGACCAATCCGCATGATTTCTGTTGCATCTGAAAGTAGAAACTCGCCCGATTACAACGGTATGCGTACTTCTCCCCTAGGCCGTTCTAGTCATTCGTGTCGAGCATCAGAACTGCGAAAATTTTGAGTTTCTCAAGCGTTTCTTACCTCCAAACTGCCATATCTCGCGAACGGATTGACCAATCCGCAAAATTTCTGTTGCATTTGAAAGTAGAAACTCGCCCGATTACAACGGTTTGCGCACTTTTCCCCTAGGCCGTTCTAGTTATTCGTTTCGAGCATCAGAACTGCGAAAATTTTGAGTTTCTCAAGTGGTTCTTACCTCCAAACTGCCATATCTCGCGAACGGATTGACCAATCCGCAAAATTTCTGTTGCATTTGAAAGTAGAAACTCGCCCAATTACAACGGTTTGCGCACTTTTCCCCTAGGCCGTTCTAGTCATTCGTTTCGAGCATCAGAACTGCGAAAATTTTGAGTTTCTCAAGCGTATCTTACCTCCAAACTGCCATATCTCGCGAACGGATTGACCAATCCGCATGATTTCTGTTGCATCTGAAAGTAGAAACTCGCCCGATTACAACGGTATGCGTACTTCTCCCCTAGGCCGTTCTAGTCATTCGTTTCGAGCATCAGAACTGCGAAAATTTTGAGTTTCTCAAGCGTTTCTTACCTCCAAACTGCCATATCTCGCGAACGGATTGACCAATCCGCAAAATTTCTGTTGCATTTGAAAGTAGAAACTCGCCCGATTACAACGGTTTGCGCACTTTTCCCCTAGGCCGTTCTAGTTATTCGTTTCGAGCTTCAGAACTGCGAAAATTTTGAGTTTCTCAAGCGTTTCTTACCTCCAAACTGCCATATCTCGCGAACGGATTGACCAATCCGCATGATTTCTGTTGCATCTGAAAGTAGAAACTCGCCCGATTACAACGGTATGGGTAGTTTTCCCCTAGGCCGTTCCAGTTATTCGTTTCGAGCATCAGAACTGCGAAAATTTTGAGTTTCTCAAGTGGTTCTTACCTCCAAACTGCCATATCTCGCGAACGGATTGACCAATCCGCAAAATTTCGGTTGCGTTTGAAAGTAGAAACTCGCCCGATTACAACGGTGTGCGCACTTTTCCCCTGGGCCGTTCTAGTTATTGGTTTCGAGCATCAGAACTGCGAAAATTTTGAGTTTCTCAAGCGTTTCTTACCTCCAAACTGCCATATCTCGCGAACGGATTGACCAATCCGCAAAATTTCTGTTGCATTTGAAAGTAGAAACTCGCCCAATTACAACGGTTTGCGCACTTTTCCCCTAGGCCGTTCTAGTTATTCGTTTCGAGCATCAGAACTGCGAAAATTTTGAGTTTCTCAAGCGTTTCTTACATCCAAACGGCCATATCTCGCGAACGGATAGACCAATCCGCATGATTTCTGTTGCATCTGAAAGTAGAATCTCGCCCGATTACAACGGTATGCGTACTTCTCCCCTAGGCCGTTCTAGTCATTCGTTTCGAGCATCAGAACTGCGAAAATTTTGAGTTTCTCAAGCGTTTCTTACCTCCAAACTGCCATATCGCGCGAACGGATTGACCAATCCGCAAAATTTCTGTTGCATTTGAAAGTAGAAACTCGCCCGATTACAACGGTTTGCGCACTTTTCCCCTAGGCCGTTCTAGTTATTCGTTTCGAGCTTCAGAACTGCGAAAATTTTGAGTTTCTCAAGCGTTTCTTACCTCCAAACTGCCATATCTCGCGAACGGATTGACCAATCCGCAAAATTTCTGTTGCATTTGAAAGTAGAAACTCGCCCAATTACAACGGTTTGCGCACTTTTCCCCTAGGCCGTTCTAGTTATTCGTTTCGAGCATCAGAACTGCGAAAATTTTGAGTTTCTCAAGCGTTTCTTACATCCAAACGGCCATATCTCGCGAACGGATAGACCAATCCGCAAAATTTCGGTTGCGTTTGAAAGTAGAAACTCGCCCGATTACAACGGTGTGCGCACTTTTCCCCTGGGCCGTTCTAGTTATTCGTTTCGAGCATCAGAACTGCGAAAATTTTGAGTTTCTCAAGCGTTTCTTACCTCCAAACTGCCATATCTCGCGAACGGATTCACCAATCCGCAAAATTTCTGTTGCATTTGAAAGTAGAAACTCGCCCAATTACAACGGTTTGCGCACTTTTCCCCTAGGCCGTTCTAGTTATTCGTTTCGAGCATCAGAACTGCGAAAATTTTGAGTTTCTCAAGCGTTTCTTACATCCAAACGGCCATATCTCGCGAACGGATAGACCAATCCGCATGATTTCTGTTGCATCTGAAAGTAGAATCTCGCCCGATTACAACGGTATGCGTACTTCTCCCCTAGGCCGTTCTAGTCATTCGTTTCGAGCATCAGAACTGCGAAAATTTTGAGTTTCTCAAGCGTTTCTTACCTCCAAACTGCCATATCTCGCGAACGGATTGACCAATCCGCAAAATTTCTGTTGCGTTTGAAAGTAGAAACTCGCCCGATTACAACGGTGTGCGCACTTTTCCCCTGGGCCGTTCTAGTCATTCGTTTCGAGCATCAGAACTGCGAAAATTTTGAGTTTCTCAAGCGTTTCTTACCTCCAAACTGCCATATCTCGCGAACGGATTGACCAATCCGCAAAATTTCTGTTGCTTCTGAAAGTAGAAACTCGCCCGATTACAACGGCATGCGCATTTTTCCCCTAGGCCGTTCTAGTTATTCGTTTCGAGCATCAGAACTGCGAAAATTTTGAGTTTCTCAAGCGTTTCTTACCTCCAAACTGCCATATCTCGCGAACGGATTGACCAATCCGCAAAATGTCTGTTGCATCTGAAAGTAGAAACTCGCCCGATTACAACGGTATGCGCACTTTTCCCCTGGGCCGTTCTAGTTATTCGTTTCGAGCATCAGAACTGCGAAAATTTTGAGTTTCTCAAGCGTTTCTTACCTCCAAACTGCCATATCTCGCGAACGGATTGACCAATCCGCAAGATTTCTATTGCGTTTGAAAGTAGAAACTCGCCCGATTACAACGGTGTGCGCACTTTTCCCCTGGGCCGTTCTAGTTATTCGTTTCGAGCATAAAACTGCGAAAATTTTGAGTTTCTAAAGCGTTTCTTACCTCCAAACTGCCATATCTCGCGAACGGATTGACCAATCCGCATGATTTCTGTTGCATCTGAAAGTAGAAACTCGCCCGATTACAACGGTATGCGTACTTCTCCCCTAGGCCGTTCTAGTCATTCGTTTCGAGCATCAGAACTGCGAAAATTTTGAGTTTCTCAAGCGTTTCTTACCTCCAAACTGCCATATCTCGCGAACGGATTGACCAATCCGCAAAATTTCTGTTGCTTCTGAAAGTAGAAACTCGCCCGATTACAACGGTGTGCGCACTTTTCCCCTGGGCCGTTCTAGTTATTCGTTTCGAGCATAAAACTGCGAAAATTTTGAGTTTCTAAAGCGTTTCTTACCTCCAAACTGCCATATCTCGCGAACGGATTGACCAATCCGCATGATTTCTGTTGCATCTGAAAGTAGAAACTCGCCCAATTACATCGGTTTGGCACTTTTCCCCTAGGCCGTTCTAGTTTTCGTTTCGAGCATCAGAACTTCGAAAATTTTGAGTTTCTCAAGTGGTTCTTACCTCCAAACTGCCACATCTCGCGAACGGATTGACCAATCCGCAAAATTTCTGTTGCTTCTGAAAGTAGAAACTCGCCCGATTACAACGGTATGCGCAGTTTTCCCCTGGGCCGTTCTAGTTATTCGTTTCGAGCATCAGAACTGCGAAAATTTTGAGTTTCTCAAGAGTTTCTTACCTCCAAACTGCCATATCTCGCGAACGGATTGACCAATCCGCAAAATTTCTGTTGCTTCTGAAAGTAGAAACTCGCCCGATTACAACAGCACGCGCACTTTTCCCCTAGGCCGTTCTAGTTATTCGTTTCGAGCATCAGAACTGCGAAAATTTTAAGTTTCTCAAGCGTTTCTTACATCCAAACGGCCATATCTCGCGAACTGATTGACCAATCCGCATAATTTCTGTTGCATCTGAAAGTAGAAACTCGCCCGATTACAACGGTATGTGTAGTTTTCCACTAGGCCGTTCCAGTTATTCGTTTCGAGCATCAGAACTGCGAAAATTTTGAGTTTCTCAAGAGTTTCTTACATCCAAACTGCCATATCTCGCGAACGGATTGACCAATCCGCAAAATTTCTGTTGCTTCTGAAAGTAGAAACTCGCCCGATTACAACAGCACGCGCACTTTTCCCCTAGGCCGTTCTAGTTATTCGTTTCGAGCATCAGAACTGCGAAAATTTTGAGTTTCTCAAGCGTTTCTTACCTCCAAACTGCCATATCTCGCGAACGGATTGACCAATCCGCATGATTTCTGTTGCATCTGAAAGTAGAAACTCGCCCGATTACAACGGTATGCGTACTTCTCCCCTAGGCCGTTCTAGTCATTCGTTTCGAGCATCAGAACTGCGAAAATTTTGAGTTTCTCAAGCGTTTCTTACATCCAAACGGCCATATCTCGCGAACGGATAGACCAATCCGCATGACTTCTGTTGCATCTGAAAGTAGAATCTCGCCCGATTACAACGGTATGCGTACTTCTCCCCTAGGCCGTTCTAGTCATTCGTTTCGAGCATCAGAACTGCGAAAATTTTGAGTTTCTCAAGCGTTTCTTACCTCCAAACTGCCATATCTCGCGAACGGATTGACCAATCCGCAAAATTTCTGTTGCTTCTGAAAGTAGAAACTCGCCCGATTACAACGGCATGCGCACTTTTCCCCTGGGCCGTTCTAGTTATTCGTTTCGAGCATCAGAACTGCAAAAATTTTGATTTTCTCAAGCGTTTCTTACCTCCAAACTGCCATATCTCGCGAACGGATTGACCAATCCGCAAAATTTCTGTTGCATCTGAAAGTAGAAACTCGCCCGATTACAACGGTATGTGTAGTTCTCCCCTAGGCCGTTCCAGTTATTCGTTTCGAGCATCAGAACTGCGAAAATTTTGAGTTTCTCAAGTGGTTCTTACCTCCAAACTGCCATATCTCGCGAACGGATTGACCAATCCGCATAATTTCTGTTGCATCTGAAAGTAGAAACTCGCCCGATTACAACGGTATGTGTAGTTTTCCTCTAGGCCGTTCCAGTTATTCGTTTCGAGCATCAGAACTGCGAAAATTTTGAGTTTCTCAAGCGCTTCTTACCTCCAGACTGCCATATCTCGCGAACGGATTGACCAATCCGCAAAATTTCTGTTGCATTTGAAAGTAGAAAATCGCCCGATTACAACGGTATGCGCACTTTTCCCCTGGGCCGTTCTAGTTATTCGTTTCGAGCATAAAACTGCGAAAATTTTGAGTTTCTAAAGCGTTTCTTACCTCCAAACTGCCATATCTCGCGAACGGATTGACCAGTCCGCATGATTTCTGTTGCTTCTGAAAGTAGAAACTCGCCCGATTACAACGGCATGCGCACTTTTCCCCTAGGCCGTTCTAGTTATTCGTTTCGAGCATCAGAACTGCGAAAATTTTGAGTTTCTCAAGTGGTTCTTACCTCCAAACTGCCATATCTCGCGAACGGATTGACCAATCCGCAAAATTTCGGTTGCGTTTGAAAGTAGAAACTCGCCCGATTACAACGGTGTGCGCACTTTTCCCCTGGGCCGTTCTAGTTATCCGTTTCGAGCATCAGAACTGCGAAAATTTTGAGTTTCTCAAGCGTTTCTTACCTCCAAACTGCCATATCTCGCGAACGGATTGACCAATCCGCAAAATTTCTGTTGCGTTTGAAAGTAGAAACTCGCCCGATTACAACGGTGTGCGCACTTTTCCCCTGGACCGTTCTAGTCATTCGTTTCGAGCATCAGAACTGCGAAAATTTTGAGTTTCTCAAGCGTTTCTTACCTCCAAACTGCCATATCTCGCGAACGGATTGACCAATCCGCAAAATTTCTGTTGCTTCTGAAAGTAGAAACTCGCCCGATTACAACGGCATGCGCATTTTTCCCCTAGGCCGTTCTAGTTATTCGTTTCGAGCATCAGAACTGCGAAAATTTTGAGTTTCTCAAGCGTTTCTTACCTCCAAACTGCCATATCTCGCGAACGGATTGACCAATCCGCAAAATTTCTGTTGCATCTGAAAGTAGAAACTCGCCCGATTACAACGGTATGGGTAGTTTTCCCCTAGGCCGTTCCAGTTATTCGTTTCGAGCATCAGAACTGCGAAAATTTTGAGTTTCTCAAGTGGTTCTTACCTCCAAACTGCCATATCTCGCGAACGGATTGACCAATCCGCAAAATTTCGGTTGCGTTTGAAAGTAGAAACTCGCCCGATTACAACGGTGTGCGCACTTTTCCCCTGGGCCGTTCTAGTTATTGGTTTCGAGCATCAGAACTGCGAAAATTTTGAGTTTCTCAAGCGTTTCTTACCTCCAAACTGCCATATCTCGCGAACGGATTGACCAATCCGCAAAATTTCTGTTGCATTTGAAAGTAGAAACTCGCCCAATTACAACGGTTTGCGCACTTTTCCCCTCGGCCGTTCTAGTTATTCGTTTCGAGCATCAGAACTGCGAAAATTTTGAGTTTCTCAAGCGTTTCTTACATCCAAACGGCCATATCTCGCGAACGGATAGACCAATCCGCATGATTTCTGTTGCATCTGAAAGTAGAATCTCGCCCGATTACAACGGTATGCGTACTTCTCCCCTAGGCCGTTCTAGTCATTCGTTTCGAGCATCAGAACTGCGAAAATTTTGAGTTTCTCAAGCGTTTCTTACCTCCAAACTGCCATATCTCGCGAACGGATTGACCAATCCGCATGATTTCTGTTGCATCTGAAAGTAGAAACTCGCCCGATTACAACGGTGTGCGCACTTTTCCCCTGGACCGTTCTAGTCATTCGTTTCGAGCATCAGAACTGCGAAAATTTTGAGTTTCTCAAGCGTTTCTTACCTCCAAACTGCCATATCTCGCGAACGGATTGACCAATCCGCAAAATTTCTGTTGCTTCTGAAAGTAGAAACTCGCCCGATTACAACGGCATGCGCATTTTTCCCGTAGGCCGTTCTAGTTATTCGTTTCGAGCATCAGAACTGCGAAAATTTTGAGTTTCTCAAGCGTTTCTTACCTCCAAACTGCCATATCTCGCAAACGGATTGACCAATCCGCAAAATTTCTGTTGCATCTGAAAGTAGAAACTCGCCCGATTACAACGGTATGTGTAGTTTTCCCCTAGGCCGTTCCAGTTATTCGTTTCGAGCATCAGAACTGCGAAAATTTTGAGTTTCTCAAGTGGTTCTTACCTCCAAACTGCCATATCTCGCGAACGGATTGACCAATCCGCAAAATTTCGGTTGCGTTTGAAAGTAGAAACTCGCCCGATTACAACGGTGTGCGCACTTTTCCCCTGGGCCGTTCTAGTTATTGGTTTCGAGCATCAGAACTGCGAAAATTTTGAGTTTCTCAAGCGTTTCTTACCTCCAAACTGCCATATCTCGCGAACGGATTGACCAATCCGCAAAATTTCTGTTGCATTTGAAAGTAGAAACTCGCCCAATTACAACGGTTTGCGCACTTTTCCCCTAGGCCGTTCTAGTTATTCGTTTCGAGCATCAGAACTGCGAAAATTTTGAGTTTCTCAAGCGTTTCTTACATCCAAACGGCCATATCTCGCGAACGGATAGACCAATCCGCATGATTTCTGTTGCATCTGAAAGTAGAATCTCGCCCGATTACAACGGTATGCGTACTTCTCCCCTAGGCCGTTCTAGTCATTCGTTTCGAGCATTAGAACTGCGAAAATTTTGAGTTTCTCAAGCGTTTCTTACCTCCAAACTGCCATATCTCGCGAACGGATTGACCAATCCGCATGATTTCTGTTGCATCTGAAAGTAGAAACTCGCCCGATTACAACGGTATGCGTACTTCTCCCCTAGGCCGTTCTAGTCATTCGTTTCGAGCATCAGAACTGCGAAAATTTTGAGTTTCTCAAGCGTTTCTTACCTCCAAACTGCCATATCTCGCGAACGGATTGACCAATCCGCAAAATTTCTGTTGCATTTGAAAGTAGAAACTCGCCCGATTACAACGGTTTGCGCACTTTCCCCCTAGGCCGTTCTAGTTATTCGTTTCGAGCATCAGAACTGCGAAAATTTTGAGTTTCTCAAGTGGTTCTTACCTCCAAACTGCCATATCTCGCGAACGGATTGACCAATCCGCAAAATTTCTGTTGCATTTGAAAGTAGAAACTCGCCCAATTACAACGGTTTGCGCACTTTTCCCCTAGGCCGTTCTAGTCATTCGTTTCGAGCATCAGAACTGCGAAAATTTTGAGTTTCTCAAGCGTTTCTTACCTCCAAACTGCCATATCTCGCGAACGGATTGACCAATCCGCATGATTTCTGTTGCATCTGAAAGTAGAAACTCGCCCGATTACAACGGTATGCGTACTTCTCCCCTAGGCCGTTCTAGTCATTCGTTTCGAGCATCAGAACTGCGAAAATTTTGAGTTTCTCAAGCGTTTCTTACCTCCAAACTGCCATATCTCGCGAACGGATTGACCAATCCGCAAAATTTCTGTTGCATTTGAAAGTAGAAACTCGCCCGATTACAACGGTTTGCGCACTTTTCCCCTAGGCCGTTCTAGTTATTCGTTTCGAGCTTCAGAACTGCGAAAATTTTGAGTTTCTCAAGCGTTTCTTACCTCCAAACTGCCATATCTCGCGAACGGATTGACCAATCCGCATGATTTCTGTTGCATCTGAAAGTAGAAACTCGCCCGATTACAACGGTATGCGTACTTCTCCCCTAGGCCGTTCTAGTCATTCGTTTCGAGCATCAGAACTGCGAAAATTTTGAGTTTCTCAAGCGTTTCTTACCTCCAAACTGCCATATCGCGCGAACGGATTGACCAATCCGCAAAATTTCTGTTGCATTTGAAAGTAGAAACTCGCCCGATTACAACGGTTTGCGCACTTTTCCCCTAGGCCGTTCTAGTTATTCGTTTCGAGCTTCAGAACTGCGAAAATTTTGAGTTTCTCAAGCGTTTCTTACCTCCAAACTGCCATATCTCGCGAACGGATTGACCAATCCGCAAAATTTCTGTTGCATTTGAAAGTAGAAACTCGCCCAATTACAACGGTTTGCGCACTTTTCCCCTAGGCCGTTCTAGTTATTCGTTTCGAGCATCAGAACTGCGAAAATTTTGAGTTTCTCAAGCGTTTCTTACATCCAAACGGCCATATCTCGCGAACGGATAGACCAATCCGCAAAATTTCGGTTGCGTTTGAAAGTAGAAACTCGCCCGATTACAACGGTGTGCGCACTTTTCCCCTGGGCCGTTCTAGTTATTCGTTTCGAGCATCAGAACTGCGAAAATTTTGAGTTTCTCAAGCGTTTCTTACCTCCAAACTGCTATATCTCGCGAACGGATTCACCACCCGCAAAATTTCTGTTGCATTTGAAAGTAGAAACTCGCCCAATTACAACGGTTTGCGCACTTTTCCCCTAGGCCGTTCTAGTTATTCGTTTCGAGCATCAGAACTGCGAAAATTTTGAGTTTCTCAAGCGTTTCTTACATCCAAACGGCCATATCTCGCGAACGGATAGACCAATCCGCATGATTTCTGTTGCATCTGAAAGTAGAATCTCGCCCGATTACAACGGTATGCGTACTTCTCCCCTAGGCCGTTCTAGTCATTCGTTTCGAGCATCAGAACTGCGAAAATTTTGAGTTTCTCAAGCGTTTCTTACCTCCAAACTGCCATATCTCGCGAACGGATTGACCAATCCGCAAAATTTCTGTTGCGTTTGAAAGTAGAAACTCGCCCGATTACAACGGTGTGCGCACTTTTCCCCTGGGCCGTTCTAGTCATTCGTTTCGAGCATCAGAACTGCGAAAATTTTGAGTTTCTCAAGCGTTTCTTACCTCCAAACTGCCATATCTCGCGAACGGATTGACCAATCCGCAAAATTTCTGAGGCTTCTGAAAGTAGAAACTCGCCCGATTACAACGGCATGCGCACTTTTCCCCTAGGCCGTTCTAGTTATTCGTTTCGAGCATCAGAACTGCGAAAATTTTGAGTTTCTCAAGCGTTTCTTACATCCAAACGGCCATATCTCGCGAACTGATTGACCAATCCGCATAATTTCTGTTGCATCTGAAAGTAGAAACTCGCCCGATTACAACGGTATGTGTAGTTTCCACTAGGCCGTTCCAGTTATTCGTTTCGAGCATCAGAACTGCGAAAATTTTGAGTTTCTCAAGCGCTTCTTACCTCCAAACTGCCATATCTCGCGAACGGATTGACCAATCCGCAAAATTTCTGTTGCATTTGAAAGTAGAAAATCGCCCGATTACAACGGTATGCGCACTTTTCCCCTGGGCCGTTCTAGTTATTCGTTTCGAGCATCAGAACTGCGAAAATTTTGAGTTTCTCAAGCGTTTCTTACCTCCAAACTGCCATATCTCGCGAACGGATTGACCAATCCGCAAAATTTCTGTTGCGTTTGAAAGTAGAAACTCGCCCGATTACAACGGTGTGCGCACTTTTCCCCTGGGCCGTTCTAGTTATTCGTTTCGAGCATAAAACTGCGAAAATTTTGAGTTTCTAAAGCGTTTCTTACCTCCAAACTGCCATATCTCGCGAACGGATTGACCAATCCGCATGATTTCTGTTGCATCTGAAAGTAGAAACTCGCCCGATTACAACGGTATGCGTACTTCTCCCCTAGGCCGTTCTAGTCATTCGTTTCGAGCATCAGAACTGCGAAAATTTTGAGTTTCTCAAGCGTTTCTTACATCCAAACGGCCATATCTCGCGAACGGATAGACCAATCCGCATGATTTCTGTTGCATCTGAAAGTAGAATCTCGCCCGATTACAACGGTATGCGTACTTCTCCCCTAGGCCGTTCTAGTCATTCGTTTCGAGCATCAGAACTGCGAAAATTTTGAGTTTCTCAAGCGTTTCTTACCTCCAAACTGCCATATCTCGCGAACGGATTGACCAATCCACAAAATTTCTGTTGCGTTTGAAAGT